>NW_027069758.1:730018-746062 GCF_002906115.3 Quercus suber | reverse complement strand
ATATGATGATTATAAATAAAGAGGAGAAACATATATTGTCTACCAAAATCATGGAAATGCTTATCCATTCTGAAAGAAGAGAGGAATACTTCCAAAGCGGGAGGAACCCTAGAACAACACTCCCGGAACATATGCATGCGTACGACATTGACACGTTAAGAAGCACATACTGGCCGTCGTTGGATTCGGATTCTGATGATCCATCTCCTGACTATAGAAGTTCATCCAATCGTATCACTGACAAAGAAGAAGATAACGAGAGCAAGATTAGAAGAGGTAAGTAACTATTCTCCAATGCAGAACCCATTATATATGCATTACATGATGCTCATGTGTTTACAAAGATTTAGTATTATATTTGTCAAAAAAAAAAAAAAAAAAAAAAACAGATTTAGTGTTATGAGTATGGAATCGAGTATTTATGAAAACGAGTAATTTTCAAAATCTTTGTAAATTTAAATAACCATTTAAATGTTTTTATTCTCCATTAATGCCAAACACGCCTACCACACAATTGCATGCGTGCCCGGCGAAAAAACTAAAAGGATTTTTAATAAGAGAAAATGTCATTCAATACTCATTTACACAAACCATTTCGTATCAATTTACACGATTTATTCTGAAATGTCCACAATTAAAAATATTTATAACTTGTGGGTTTCAGTTAGCTTAACTGGTAAATTATCTGATAGTTATATAAGAGATTTGAAGTTCAATCCCCACCTACACTAAAAACTGATTGGTGTCTTGGTCTGATGACAAAGAGCTATCATCACAAGTGGACACCATAGGTTGAAACTTTATATATATATATATATATATAACTTAGCACATAATAACAGATATTTAAAAAAATGGATGTGAAAAATAGGTGTAAGAGTATAAAAGCCCTTTTAAATCTTGGGGCCTCAGGTAGTGTTTGGGGAGCTGGGGTGGGGTTTGGGCCCTCTCTCTCGCTTTTATTTAGGTCTCATCATTTATTTTTTAGATGCAAGTCATTATTTAAAATTAAAACTTTTAAAAATAGTCACATTGAATGCATTGAAAATCATATTAATTTTCAATGTCTGTCCCATTGTAAAAAAGAAAAAACATTTCTTAGGTCTAACAACCCAGCAAACCCAACAGCACAATCAACCCATTAGCACCCCAATGACGCTCACTAAACCATCAACATCCCATAACACCATCAAAACTAGTGCTGACCATCCAAAAACCCAGATAATTAAGTTACACCCCAAACCCAAAGGGATCAATTTTGGGATTTTTTTTTTTTTTTTTTGCAATTTAACATCAAATTGCTAACAATTTCGTTATTTAGAAAGTTTTTGAAACTAATTAGGAAACTAACATCTCGAGACTCTTAGACTCAAGTTCATTATAGCAACTTCAATCTTACATACTCGAGTTTCATGCATTGGTAGAGTTGACATGGAAAAGTATCCACGTAAAACTCGAGTCTTTAATATTTGAGTTCCCTAAAGAAACAATACATCGACAAACCCACCCAGACTAAGAGACCCAAAGAGAAACAACACCAAGCAACACCCAAGCAAACTTAGAGACTTAGAGAGAAACAACATCCAAGCAACACTCAAGCAAACCCAGAGAGAAAAAAAATGAAGTAGAGATCTAGAGAGGAACCAAGAATGATGCACCTGATCAATGCTGTGATTGTAGCTTGGATGCGGATCAAAACCTCAAGTTGACTCAGCGGGCCTTGGTGGCACAGTGTTCAAAACGACGTGGTGGTTCATCTAAGTTGAGATCTCTTGCTTCCTTGTCCTCTTCGCTAGAGTTTATTTTTGTGATTTTTGGGTTTGGGTTTCCAATCCGATTAGTTTTTGTTTTGGGTTTTGGAGCTTGAAAGTTCGAGAAAGGAGAGCGGGAGAAGAAATATAGTGGGATAGAACGAAGATGGGGAAAGGAAAAAAAAAAAGAAAAACATAAGGAAGATGGAACTCAAGTCTCTAATACTCGAGATCCATATGGATTTTTAAACCACATTAGCTTTGCCAACTCATGGAACACGAGCCTCTAAGACTTGAGTTGCAATAGTGAACTCGAGTCTAAAAGACTCGAGATGTTAGTTTACTAAATAATTTGAAAATGTTACTAATTAACAAAATTGTTAGCAAAATGGTGTTATTTTACACCCAAAAAAAAAAAAAAAAATCCATTGATTTTGTCACTAAACTTGTTCATCTCTAGAGGTGGCTGCCTCAGATTGAGTTTGAGGAACCAATCTAGATGATCTATCTTTTTTGTAAAATGCTTATTTGAAAATTTTCCTTTTTGTTTTGTTGAAGCCTTTTTTTATTTTTTGAGAGAGGAATCTCAACCTATAGCATCCACTTTCGATGATAGCTTTTTATTTATCATCAGAGTAAGACATCAATTAGTTTTTAGTGTAGGCAATAATTGAATCTCAGATTTCTTATTTAACTATTAAAAAATTTATCAATTGAGCTAACTGAAACTCACAAACCTAGATCTTTAATTCAACAATTGACAAGGATAACTAGTCTCATGGATAAGAAAAATAAAAATCTTTAATTCACAAACCCAAGCAACAATAAGAAAAATTGCCCATGGATAAAAGAACAATTGACAAAGATATCTGATCTCCACAAAAGGATTTCTTCACACATTCAAACTGAACGGGAAATATTCTCTCTCTATATTCAGCCAAATGACATTTTGTTTGTCCCCCTAGAACACTGGGGATGAGAAGAGTTGAATGGTACTAGTGAGGTCGCTAGAAACTCACCGGAGAGTCATTGGCAGCAAGGAACCTGAAACTTGGTGTTGGAGTATTTTTTGCGCCAACGCTTGGTATATGCAAAAGCTTGGGAAAATTCTTGGTTCCTTTTCCGAATTCCTGTGGTCTTTCAAAGCCTTAAAAGCAACAGGGAAGAGCTATATAACTTTGATACCAATGAAGGAAAAGCATACAAATTGGTTCTCTAAACCAAAACAAAGGAGTGTATATATACGGATATACATCTTTGGTTTCATACGTAGAAACGATGGGATCGATATTATATTCACAACGGAAGATAATGAACCAAGGCTACATCCCATGTTCCCTAAGCCCCACCAAAGCACACTAAGTGCTTGTTTAGGAATTCTTTATTTCTGATAGCTTATTTGTATAGCGTTTATGAAATTAAATATATAGTTTTTGATAATTTTTATATTAAATGTGTTACAACAAGTTAAAAGTTAGTTTATTTTAAAAATTAAAAAAAAAAGTATATTATTTGCAAAAGCTGAAATAAAAAACAAAAAACAAAACTTTTTTCAACAATTTCCAAATGCACATTAAAAAACCCTAGAGCTAGGACTTTGAATTCAATGGCCTGCTTACATTGACGTATTTTGGCTTGCCCAAAAAGTCCACATGCGAACCAAAACAAATTGTTTTGGCTAACACTTGAAATGTTTATTATGTTCTATTACATAACATTTCCATAATCTGGTGAGATGCAACTTGTGATAGGTATAAAAATACTTTGTTACAACTAACACGAGCTACATTACAATAGTCCAAGTTTTTATTTTCAGGCTCTTTTATCAGTGCCATAAGTGATCTATTGCAATATTTTCTTAAACTGCCACTTTTATTAGCCCTATAAGTGATCTAGTGCCATAATTAATTATAGCGGTTTGTAAAACCACAATAAGTTATCTAAATCCGCTGCTGTAGTTGATCTATTGGTTTATGAGGAAGTACATGCAATGATAGGAGAAATATTATTTTCATAACATTTTAACAACAAACTCTAAGTAGAGTATTGTATTTTCTATTATTGGTGGATAAGAAAGTAATTTTAGTGATAATATTCAAATTAATACTAGTAACAACCTGTCATTTAAGATTTATAGTGAAAATATTGTAAAAATATTGTGGATATAGCACTTTTCATAATGATAAAATAGAATATGATGGGTTAATAAAAAGCAATTAGCATCCAGCTTTTTTTTTTTTTTTTTTTTTGGGAGGCCATGACAATTAGCATCCATCTATATATAACTCTAAAATCACACTACAAGAATAGAATGGACAGCTTAATTTGTAAAGTGGACCATGAAGGGAATAGTGCATTGCATCTTGCTGCAAAGTTAACAGATTCTAATCCTTGGCCGGTTCCAGGAGCCGCCTCCCAAATGCAATGGGAAATCAGATGGTATGAGGTATAAGTCTTAAACTAGACAACCAAAAATGCGCCTTTCTTGATTATTGATCAGATGGCCAATTGTTTGTAAGTTTGACTGTTCTAGGTCTTCGTTCATGCCTTTGTCAGCTTTGGGTTTAAAATTCAACAATTAGTCCAATGACATATAAAATCTCACAATATTTTTCACATTAGTTAAAATAACAGATTATAAGTAGAGTATAATAAAAATGATATTAATCATGATCCTAATGAAATTAATGTTATATGAATTAAAATTTGTCATTTTAACTAACTGTGAAATTTGTTGTATATGAAACTTTAATTACTGAAAGTTTAAAGTTTCTAGGTTTAGGTCTAATGTTCAAATACACAACATTAATTATATATATATATATATATATATGGAAGCACTACAAGAGTTTTGGAATTTTATAATATTACCCTAACTTTTTTTTTTTTTTAAAGAAGATTGTTTTTAGAAATCATATTACCTTCAAAATAAAGTAAATTACATTGAAAAAAAATAAAAACGAAAACACAATATTTTTTTTGTTATAGTTATATTATTTCAAATCTAGACATAAATTGGAATGGTGGGAGGTGTAAAGTAACAACTCACTTTGTTGGATTTAAATTTAGAAATGAGGCTTAATCATAGCAGTTCTTACGGCAATTAGTAGGTTTTTATTGGTTTTTCATTTGGGTCTATGTGATATCACTTTATTCTCTACTAATAATAACTTGTCACTTCAATCATTGTAAAATATTTTATGAAAGTAGGTTTAACTCTAAACTTAAAACTTATTGTTATCTTTATAACTTTGCCAAAGGCCTTGTGCCTCTTGTCAAGCATTAAAGGAGAGTTTTCTAAGAACTACATGAATCCACGACCTTAATTGTCATTCTTATTTTTTTTCCGTTCCTTGTTTTTTTCCTTAATCAATGCAGTACATAATGCAATCCATGCCGCGGATGTTCCATTATCTTCGCAACAATTGTGGCGAAACCCCAGAGGAGATCCTTTGGAAGACACATAACAATCTTATTGCAGAGCGTCGAGAATGGCTAAGCAGCACATCGAATGCATGCTCACTCGTAGCAGGTCTCCTTGTCACAGTTACCTTTCCCATGTCAACCACCGTGCCAGGTGGGGTGATCAATGAAACCGGCTCTCCCTATCTCAAAGATGAGCCTGCGTTCAATGCTTTTGCCATCTCATCCTATATCTCCTTCTATTCTTCACTCATAGCGGTGGTCTTGTTCCTTTCCGTCCTCACCTCGGCTTACAACAAAAGTGGTTTTCGTAATGACCTACCAACCAAAATGTTGTTGGGTTTAACAGCATTCTATGTGTCTATAGTTTCTACTGCCATATCTTTCTCTGCTGGACATTACTTCATTCTTAGGGAGAAGCTAAAATCTGCAGCTTTCCCAGCATATATAGGAGTATGTCTGCTGGTAATATTCTTTGCTATAATAGAGTTCCCACTCTACTTTCAATTGACATGGGCAACGGCCAAGAAGGTTCCACAGCGTCAATTCAAGGTGATTCAAGGTTGGTTTTGATCGTAAAGATTACAAATTTTTCCATTCCTAGGTTATTCAAGAGCCTGATGGATCAGATACTCAGTTTAATATTGCAATATTTATAAACTCTTTTACACAATATTTCTCATTACATTCATAATGACAGACTTGTATGGTGTGAACTATTTGAATAAAGTAAACTATATCTTTTTTTTCTTTCTTTTATTCTTTTTGAAAATACTATCTTTCTTTATAATTATGACGTTAAAGATGATCAAGAGGCTTGTAGCTCGACCACCGTTTCATGATTATTAAAAAAGATGAAATGATTTTTTGTGAATGCAAACTATGTTGGATTATACTTATATCATTTAGAATGTCGACATAGGGCCTGGGATTGACCACTTGGCGCTTACTGGACTGTGACTCAATGTAAGGTAAATGAAGTGAATTGAGTTTTCATCAATCATTGAGATTTCAGGATTCATCAATCATTGAGATTTCAGGATGTAAATGATTACCTATTTTTAAATTAATTTCGACCTAAAAGTCAATTCAAGATGAAAGCTCGGATTTGTGTGAAAATACAAGAGTTTGTTTAGACTCCCAATAAAAATTACAGCTCAATTGCTTTTACTCTAACTTAAACTAAGTGTGGAATAAGAGTAAATAAGCGCAAACAATCGATAAAACTACTCTAAGGCATATTCATCCAATATCAACAATAAAAAGAAAATTTAAAGAGTAGAGAAGAAGAATGCAAACACAAAATAACACTGAGACGTGTTATCAAAAAGGAAACCGAAAAACTCGATGAAAACCTCTCTGCCACCCTTCAAGAAGTAAATTGATCTACTAGAGAATAAGTTGCAATACACGAATAACAAAAGACCCTCCAAGCCTAGTCTACCCAATGTACTTGAGTCCTCCAAACTCCTGCTACCAACTGGTTTCCCGGAACCTTGTCTTCTCTAGCTTTCCCACATCTCACAATTCAACCCAATTGCATCTGTCAACGATTGGCTTCTTCCAATGCTTCCCAGTAGCACTAAAACCTCATTTTACACTCAGATTGAATGTAGTAAGTGTTTGGACTATCAACCTCTCAAGGATTTGGATATAGAGAGGTAGGAGTAGAGGAAAACCATAAGGAAATGTGTAGATAATTGTGGGTATAACAATCTCTAACTCTCAAGTGTATTTTCTAAAGTTTTTTCTCTGAAAAAAATTCTTTAAAATATGTGGGTAATGAAGATATATATAGTGTGAGTGAAGATTTGGCAAAACAAAACATGACAAAAATAGCCAAACAAAATGTTTCATGAGTATTTAGCGGGAAAGCCTTACCCGTGAGACAGTCGCGAAAACTCCAGGCTGTCATGACTTTTTGCATTCCAATCATGTGCTTTACAAGTGGCTGCTTCGTGAGTTAGCTTCTCGCAAAATCCACTTGTTCTTCAATTTAAACTTGAGTCTTCACGCTCTCTCACACACATCATTTACAGTTAAAAGCCCCAAATAAATAAAGGGAAAAATGATTGAAAAAAATTACAATCAAATTTGGCACGAAATTAAAGCCAACATAAAATAGTTGTAAATTACAAATTTACACAAGAGAATACCAAGATGCTCTCACCTAAATTTAATAAAATATATCTCAATCCAGAAAAAAAAAAAAAATGTTTTGAGTAATCAGTTACTCATTGAAAAGATGTTAGCACTCCATGGTCCCNAAGTGGACCATGAAGGGAATAGTGCATTGCATCTTGCTGCAAAGTTAACAGATTCTAATCCTTGGCCGGTTCCAGGAGCCGCCTCCCAAATGCAATGGGAAATCAGATGGTATGAGGTATAAGTCTTAAACTAGACAACCAAAAATGCGCCTTTCTTGATTATTGATCAGATGGCCAATTGTTTGTAAGTTTGACTGTTCTAGGTCTTCGTTCATGCCTTTGTCAGCTTTGGGTTTAAAATTCAACAATTAGTCCAATGACATATAAAATCTCACAATATTTTTCACATTAGTTAAAATAACAGATTATAAGTAGAGTATAATAAAAATGATATTAATCATGATCCTAATGAAATTAATGTTATATGAATTAAAATTTGTCATTTTAACTAACTGTGAAATTTGTTGTATATGAAACTTTAATTACTGAAAGTTTAAAGTTTCTAGGTTTAGGTCTAATGTTCAAATACACAACATTAATTATATATATATATATATATATATGGAAGCACTACAAGAGTTTTGGAATTTTATAATATTACCCTAACTTTTTTTTTTTTTTAAAGAAGATTGTTTTTAGAAATCATATTACCTTCAAAATAAAGTAAATTACATTGAAAAAAAATAAAAACGAAAACACAATATTTTTTTTGTTATAGTTATATTATTTCAAATCTAGACATAAATTGGAATGGTGGGAGGTGTAAAGTAACAACTCACTTTGTTGGATTTAAATTTAGAAATGAGGCTTAATCATAGCAGTTCTTACGGCAATTAGTAGGTTTTTATTGGTTTTTCATTTGGGTCTATGTGATATCACTTTATTCTCTACTAATAATAACTTGTCACTTCAATCATTGTAAAATATTTTATGAAAGTAGGTTTAACTCTAAACTTAAAACTTATTGTTATCTTTATAACTTTGCCAAAGGCCTTGTGCCTCTTGTCAAGCATTAAAGGAGAGTTTTCTAAGAACTACATGAATCCACGACCTTAATTGTCATTCTTATTTTTTTTCCGTTCCTTGTTTTTTTCCTTAATCAATGCAGTACATAATGCAATCCATGCCGCGGATGTTCCATTATCTTCGCAACAATTGTGGCGAAACCCCAGAGGAGATCCTTTGGAAGACACATAACAATCTTATTGCAGAGCGTCGAGAATGGCTAAGCAGCACATCGAATGCATGCTCACTCGTAGCAGGTCTCCTTGTCACAGTTACCTTTCCCATGTCAACCACCGTGCCAGGTGGGGTGATCAATGAAACCGGCTCTCCCTATCTCAAAGATGAGCCTGCGTTCAATGCTTTTGCCATCTCATCCTATATCTCCTTCTATTCTTCACTCATAGCGGTGGTCTTGTTCCTTTCCGTCCTCACCTCGGCTTACAACAAAAGTGGTTTTCGTAATGACCTACCAACCAAAATGTTGTTGGGTTTAACAGCATTCTATGTGTCTATAGTTTCTACTGCCATATCTTTCTCTGCTGGACATTACTTCATTCTTAGGGAGAAGCTAAAATCTGCAGCTTTCCCAGCATATATAGGAGTATGTCTGCTGGTAATATTCTTTGCTATAATAGAGTTCCCACTCTACTTTCAATTGACATGGGCAACGGCCAAGAAGGTTCCACAGCGTCAATTCAAGGTGATTCAAGGTTGGTTTTGATCGTAAAGATTACAAATTTTTCCATTCCTAGGTTATTCAAGAGCCTGATGGATCAGATACTCAGTTTAATATTGCAATATTTATAAACTCTTTTACACAATATTTCTCATTACATTCATAATGACAGACTTGTATGGTGTGAACTATTTGAATAAAGTAAACTATATCTTTTTTTTCTTTCTTTTATTCTTTTTGAAAATACTATCTTTCTTTATAATTATGACGTTAAAGATGATCAAGAGGCTTGTAGCTCGACCACCGTTTCATGATTATTAAAAAAGATGAAATGATTTTTTGTGAATGCAAACTATGTTGGATTATACTTATATCATTTAGAATGTCGACATAGGGCCTGGGATTGACCACTTGGCGCTTACTGGACTGTGACTCAATGTAAGGTAAATGAAGTGAATTGAGTTTTCATCAATCATTGAGATTTCAGGATTCATCAATCATTGAGATTTCAGGATGTAAATGATTACCTATTTTTAAATTAATTTCGACCTAAAAGTCAATTCAAGATGAAAGCTCGGATTTGTGTGAAAATACAAGAGTTTGTTTAGACTCCCAATAAAAATTACAGCTCAATTGCTTTTACTCTAACTTAAACTAAGTGTGGAATAAGAGTAAATAAGCGCAAACAATCGATAAAACTACTCTAAGGCATATTCATCCAATATCAACAATAAAAAGAAAATTTAAAGAGTAGAGAAGAAGAATGCAAACACAAAATAACACTGAGACGTGTTATCAAAAAGGAAACCGAAAAACTCGATGAAAACCTCTCTGCCACCCTTCAAGAAGTAAATTGATCTACTAGAGAATAAGTTGCAATACACGAATAACAAAAGACCCTCCAAGCCTAGTCTACCCAATGTACTTGAGTCCTCCAAACTCCTGCTACCAACTGGTTTCCCGGAACCTTGTCTTCTCTAGCTTTCCCACATCTCACAATTCAACCCAATTGCATCTGTCAACGATTGGCTTCTTCCAATGCTTCCCAGTAGCACTAAAACCTCATTTTACACTCAGATTGAATGTAGTAAGTGTTTGGACTATCAACCTCTCAAGGATTTGGATATAGAGAGGTAGGAGTAGAGGAAAACCATAAGGAAATGTGTAGATAATTGTGGGTATAACAATCTCTAACTCTCAAGTGTATTTTCTAAAGTTTTTTCTCTGAAAAAAATTCTTTAAAATATGTGGGTAATGAAGATATATATAGTGTGAGTGAAGATTTGGCAAAACAAAACATGACAAAAATAGCCAAACAAAATGTTTCATGAGTATTTAGCGGGAAAGCCTTACCCGTGAGACAGTCGCGAAAACTCCAGGCTGTCATGACTTTTTGCATTCCAATCATGTGCTTTACAAGTGGCTGCTTCGTGAGTTAGCTTCTCGCAAAATCCACTTGTTCTTCAATTTAAACTTGAGTCTTCACGCTCTCTCACACACATCATTTACAGTTAAAAGCCCCAAATAAATAAAGGGAAAAATGATTGAAAAAAATTACAATCAAATTTGGCACGAAATTAAAGCCAACATAAAATAGTTGTAAATTACAAATTTACACAAGAGAATACCAAGATGCTCTCACCTAAATTTAATAAAATATATCTCAATCCAGAAAAAAAAAAAAAATGTTTTGAGTAATCAGTTACTCATTGAAAAGATGTTAGCACTCCATGGTCCCCGTCATAAGAAGGTATCAAGTTTTGACTATCCTTTGTAACTCTATTCAATATTAAATAAACTAAAGATTGCATTTTCAACTATGAATATTTTCCAAAATTAGGCTTAGCAATAAAATGAAATATGATATTCTAAGTTCTAATGGATTTTTTGATTTTGCATATAAAAAAAGTAGATTATTTCAAAATCTAATACAAAATCAATCACAAATGATTTTTAAGATTTAAAAGCACATCAAGTTCTTTGCTGTTTATTCTCAAAATTCAAAATAAAAAAACATATTAAATTTTGTCTTGATAATGGGTTCCAGTTAACTCAACTGATAAAATTTCTAATGGTTGAATAAAAAATTTAGAGTTCAATCCCCACCTACACTAAAAATCGATTAATATCTTAGTCTGATAATGAAGAGTTATTGTCAGAAGTAAATGCTATAAGTTGAAACTCTCTCTTAAAAAAAAAAAAGTTCTGTTTTTTTATAGACTTCTTACTTTTAGAATATTTCTTACTTTTAAACATCCTTTTCCCCCTTAATTTGTCGCCACCTCAAAGATAAATTTTAGTTGTATCCCTGCATCTCAATACCAATTATGTGTCAAACTCTTTCAAGGAAACAAATTTCACATTTTCCTTATGGGCCAAACAATCTCAAATCTACATACTAATCAAATTTAGTCATTGACATCTCTCTCCCAATGTCCATTGACCACTTCTAACGAACAACCTCCCTTTATATATATATATATATATATTTTTTTTTTCTTCTTCTTCTTCCTCACTAGATCCCTTTCTTTTCTCTAATTAATAACCACAGCTTCTCCTCCTATCACCATTGTTGATTTTACAAATTTTAAATATGATGCACCCAAGTTACAAATTTTACATGTTTTATGTTGGGTTATAGATTGACCCCGATTAATTAATTCAATTACTCACCAAAAAAACTAATATGCAGCGAAAATTAAATGATACGATTGTTTGTTGATGAATGAAGAAAACCTCTTACAAGGCAAAAACCTCACTGGGTGAATTTCAAGTCACACTTGCAAGAATCCTCTAATCAAGAATCAAGTAATTACAAATATAAGAAATCTTACCACTACCCTGAACTATCCTAAAATACCAACCTACAGTTTAACTTTTACTCCAATCCTCAATTGGACTTGATTTTGTAGAAGACTTCTTCGCATGCATGGATCTTAGTACATGACTAACTCTCAGAACTAATTGATTGTTGTTAACTGCAAATCTCTTCACTTCAAAGCACAATAAAGATCAAGAAATACTTAGTTACAAAATTCTAAGGCACTCAAAACATTGTAGTTTCTCACAGGGTGTATGAGTTCTCTAATTGAGTCTTTGTATCTTTGATGACTTTAAAATAAGTCTTTTATATGGTCTAGGGTTATAGAGAGAGAAACCCTAATCATCCAAGTCATCATGGGCTAAATTTCAGATTTGAGAATTTTGAAATTGTAAATCTTAATAGATCGAGTTTGTGTCGAGCTTCTTCATTAATCCTTGATAGATGCTAGTGTTGAGTTTAGTGTCGAGCTTTAATGAAACAATTTTTCTTCACTTATTTCTTGGACAATTTTCATGTCTTTAATGATACCACTTGTTATATTTGAGCAACATACTTCTTGATATATTAAACCTAACTTAGATCTATCCAATTAAAAATAAAATGTGTTTTGTCAAAGAATAAGCCAATACATATAAAATACCCTAACATTTTAGAATAAAAGGAACAAACTTGGGAAAATTGGATCTGACACGATAACTCACTCAAAAATGAAGAAAAAAAAAATATGAGTATGGGTAGAAAATTTTTGGACTTGTGAAAAAATGGGTTATGTAGGGACTCAATTTGGATTGGACCCAGAAAAAGGATGGGTATCTAGCCCAACAAGCCCAAATAATACATTTTTAGAGAGTGGGATGAAGAATTAGACCCTAACAGACAGACAACTCTAAAAATAGGAATTCCAACCCTTTGGAGGTCGAGGCATCCAGGCAGCTCCTTAAGGTTGCTCCTCGGCATTCATCCAAGGAGCTTCCTTCCTTTCCCCCTTCTCCTTTTTTTTTTTGTTCTATTGGGTTCTTCTGTTGTGAAATTTTAAAATACTCGCAAGTGTACGAACCGTACCGAAGTATAATTTGACAAGAACGAGGTCGAACCCACAGGGACTTGAATGAATGTAGGAAAATTAATTAAATCTTAACCAAATTAATCCTAATCTAGTTTAATAAAAATTGGTTGTTTTGAAATTAAATAAACTAAGCAAATAATAAAATAAAGCAACTAGTTAAACTAAACAAGAGATATAAAACAATAAAAAGACGTAAACAATCAAGGGAAAGGAATTAAGGTTTTGGAATCCGCCTTGTAAGTCATCTTAGCATATATTTATGATCATTAATTTTTCCCAACTCACTACATGATAATCTAAAAATCAATCTTGTTATCATGGAAAATATCCTCATTAAAATCCTTATTTTAAAAATCAAAAGCATGTTCTTCTTCGCTTCTTAAGTATAAGACCAAATCATCAATTGTATCCGTAGCCAAACAAATCACAAGATATATCCAATTCTAAAAATCAAATCATAACTTGTATCCATTGACAGACAAATCACAAGCGATATCCAATTCTATAATCAAGAATTAATAAACCAAGCATTCAATTAATTAAGTCAAATCCTAAATCATGAGAAAAACATGATTGAACTCATATCTAGAATCTCATCTTAGTCAATTAATATGAAGTAAGAACAATTTAAATTATTGAAGAACAACTACTATGGGAAAAATTAAATCACATAAATATTACTAATAATCTTTAACAAGGTTTCATCCTCAACCCTAATTATAAACTTAGCTACTCATGGTAATTGAAATAAAACAAAAGAATAAAATACTAAACATTAAACTAGACAAATAAAATAGAGAAAGGAATAGTCACAATGCTATCATGGAGAAAAGCTACAGAGAAGCCACATGCGGCACTGCCTCTTGCTCCAATTTTCTGTTTTGCATCACAGCCCTAGCACTAGCCTCCGTCCCCCCTGAATTTTGCCCTAAAAAGCCTTTAAATAGGTCAATGAATCCTATTACAAGTTGAATTCTTGTTTGGAGAAAATCCCAGACTTTTAGGCTTTACTTAACCGGCTATTTAGGCCCACTTAACTTCATAATTAGGGCTTCTGGTAAACTACAAAGTTGTAGTCCTTTAAGTTAACTTTCCAGCCCAACTTGAATCATCTCGATTGGACATCTGAGCCGAAAGTTATGCCAAAAATACTAACTGATGTGCAGGCTAGAATCCTAATCCGAATTGGACTTGGATTTGGTGCAAATTTCCTTTGATTCCTTACTCCAATTGGACTTAAATTCAATATTCATGCCTGGCTGGATGTAAGTTGGCTTGATTCAATTGGCCTAGCCCCACTTTGCATGTAAAGCCCTTGTTACCTGCAACACAAAGATATTATATAATTAGTTACAAAATAACATAAAAGTAAGGCTAAATATGTAGATATGTGAATATTTTATTGTATATATTTTATGCACATCAAATACCCCCAAACCTACATTTTGCTAGTCCTCGAGCAAAACAGATAAAGAATAAAACAAAACAAAGAAAATATCCTAACTAATCCACTTTCGCTGGAAATTTCGATTGCATTTAGCGTATGCAACAAGCCTTTAAACCCCTAGCTTACACTAGTGGACGAGCTGTAGTCTCGTGAGGGTTTGCAGGGAATATACCCACAAAATTCTGAGAATGAATACTAAAAACAAAATAAACAAAACAAAGAAAATCAAACATTTTTTTTTTCAATTGCCTTGTGCCAAGAGGATTAGTTCACGTTCAAAAACACTACAAATGTTAAAGAAATTTCTCATGCCATCAAAACTCAATGTGAGTGAAAAGTGATAGCCAACTCAAACATACTGTTAGTTTTAGAATAAATTTGACTCGAATCTCTATTTGAAAGTATGCTTCAACTCAAATCTTTCTGGTGTTATCACTCAACAAATGAAATCATTCTGAAATTGGGTGTAACACTCAACAATATATGTGAGCGGAATAATGTAAGCAAAATCAGCATCTCACATATAAATCACATGAAAGATGCTTAATCAAGAAAGAACAAGTAGTCTCATGAAAAGATGCCAAAAATATTTATACCACACCTTTTTCTTCTCTGTCATATCAATATCTGAACTATACAATCTTCAAGATCAAATAAGGACTTTATTAGGACGTAATGTAGGGTAAAAGCAAAGAGAATGAAATAAAAATGGGTGAAGGTAAATATAAGAAGTGTTTTCAAGATTTGTCGGAATGTCAACTCTTTTTGTAACTTCCATTCAACATTTTTTTTTCAACTCTTCTTTTTCAAAGCAATACTCCTTTACATTTCACTTCTCAAAATTTGATGAGAACCTTTTTTATTTTCTTCTTTTTGACACTTTTCTTTTTCTTTTCTTTTTTTTTCTTTTTTTTTTTTCAATTCAATTCTTTTTTTTTTCTTTCTTTTTTGAATTCTCGCACAAACCACCACATTGAAACAAACTGATCAAATTCCATCTTGAAACACTATGGATAAGGGTTTTAAGAAAGAAATGCTAATTAAAAGGCTCAATGGGGTGACTAGCGGTAATGTATCAAAAAAAAGAAAAACACGTACATGGCTCAAAGTAGACAAAAATGGCCTAATCTCATCTCTCAAAGACTAGTATAGTTCATTCAACATCAATGACTTCAAAAAATTCAAGTGTGGCATAAAATCATTTTTTTTTTCTTGGCCAAAAGAAAGAATAATGAGACTACAACAAGGGAAATATATTATGCACTTCCAAATGAACTTTAAGAATAGAAATAATAAATAACCCTAAAAAAAAAATAATGATTGGCTCAAAACTCACAGGAGTTACAGTCTCCACATTGTTATCATCAAGATTTTCTAATCATTTTTATCCTTCAACAAGTTGTGTCTGAGTGGCTACGTGCATGTGCAATGAATTGAGCATGAAAGCAATGAAATTCTTTAAGCAAGAGTAGTATAACGAACTCAAAACATAAACCTCAAGCTAGGCAAACGATTTTTTTTTTTTTTTTTTAAAACAACTAAACAAAACAAAACAAAACAAAAAGATAGAAATTTATATACATCCCCCCCAAACCTAAACCAAACATTGTCCTCAATGTTAAAAATGATACTCTCAAATATATGT
>NW_027069758.1:705400-728331 GCF_002906115.3 Quercus suber | reverse complement strand
TTTATTTTTTATTTTTTTTATTTTTTCATGAGTAAACTATAATATTCTTCTAAAAAAAAACATATAATAACATGTTTAAGGAAATATTATAATACGTCACTTCTAGGTTAGTATGGTAAACTTAACCATAAATTCATAAAATGCCCGATAAATTCAATCTGGTTAATGGTAACACTTCCTTTTTTCAATTCTTTATTTTAATTAACAATTAAAAATAAAATAATAAATAAGTCAGAAATTGCACCGAAAGTGGAAATAATACCATAATTTTTTAAATTATTTTGTTTTATTTAATCTAAGTATGAATATGATAATTATTGTAATTATTAATATACATATTTATTATGATGTTTAGCATATGAAATTAGAGTTAGACTTAGGTTTAGTGTCTAATAGTATTGGACCCGTTGAGATAATGACATGTGTCTACTTTTGGACATGTGTCACCATCAGACCGGGTCCAATGCACTAGATGCACAGATGCACTGGACCTAAACCAAGTCCATAAAATTATATATCATTGTGCACTTTTGGTGTGGTGATCATTTCACAAGTATAAATGCTTGTGAGATATGGGGGGCAAAGGTCGAGATTCAAGTTTTCAAGAGAGAGTTCACACACATACACTTAGAGTAGATTAGAGTAGAAATTTTATTTGTATTAAAAAAAGTACATGAAATTATATAGTTCATTATTCAAATAAATTATAATGTATTAGGATTTTAATAGAAGGTTTAACTATATAATGAAATTTAAATTCAATTGGGAAAATATATTAGAATAATGACGTGTAAATTTTAAGTGGGGAAATTTTAATTATTTTTAGTGGTTGGTGATGTTTTCCCTTCCCGTTGAATGATTTCTTATGTAAAATTCGACATTCTTGATTATGGGTTGTTGCTAATTATTTATTTTATTTAATATTGTGCTTGGCTAGTTCATTTGAAATATCCAATATTTTCACAAAGAGAGAGAGAAAAAAATTTAATTACAAGTTATTATTATTTAATTAATTTTTCCAAAAAGAAGGGATAACCATTGTTAGATTTCATCTCACAAAGCATTTGTGAAGCATGGACATCTGAACAACTTAAATACCACACAAATCACAAATGGAAATGGCTTGTAGTTTTGGATATTTTTTAATAATTCAATGATTACAATAGTAAAGACGAGATTTGAACATTAGGAGACTGTTTGGCCGCCCATTTATTTTTTGCGTTTGCGTTTTTTCCTCTTTTTTTTTTTTTTTTTTTTGCTTTCAGCCGTATAAATTCACCTTTTCAACTGTAAATGCACTGTAGACGGTACTGTGCGGCTACTTTCAATGAACAGTAGCCGCACTTGTTGACTTTTGTCAATGAACAGTACATTTGTGCACTGTTCACGGACCCACAATTTTCACTTTTAGCAACTTTTTCATTAAAATGGGTCTCACGATACTATTCACACATTTAAAATTATTTTGCTACAGTGTTTTCAGTTTTCAGTTTTCAGTTTTTAGCTGCATCCAAACGGCCCTAGATATCTCTAAATTTTTTTAGAGAGTTTCAACTAATGACATCAACTTCATTGAGCTAACCGGAACTCACCTTAAGCATCTTATTAAAAATAGTGTCAGTTGAGCTACAAAACTTTTGCCATTTCTAAAAAAATGTCTAAATTGGCCCTCAAAGTTAGGGTGTGTTCGGTTCGGTTTCGTCGGTTTGTATGAGTATGGCCAACCGAAACCGAATATTTCGGTTGTGAAATTCTCAACCGAAACCGACCGAAATGGCTGGAAAACCATCGGTTTCGGTGTATTTCGGTTCAGTCGGTTTCGGTCGGTCTTCGGTTTTCCAAAGAGAGGGTTATTGAGATTTTCAAAACCACTCTTTCAAACGATAAAGCAAAAATTAAAGCATACAAAATCACACTCAAATCGATAAAAACCACAAGCTCAAAACTTTTCACACAGATAATTTATTTTCTAAGAAACAAACAAAGAAAAAAATTAACAAACCACAGATAATTTATTTTCTAAGAAGCAAACAAAGAAAAAAATTAACAAACCCAGCAACCCAAAAATATTAACAACCCATAAAAAATAACAAACCCAGAAATCCCAAGCAAAGTAGCAAACACAACCCAAAAAAAAAAAAAAAAAAAAAAAAGGAGAACGACGAAGCTGCGTACCGGCGAAGATAGCAAACAAACCCAGAAAATAACAGCGAAGCAGCGTACCGGTGGGTTTTTTTTCGGTTTCCTTATCACTTATTTTCTAAGAAAGCAAACAAAGAAAAAAAATTAACAAACCCAGAAGGCAGAAACCCAGAAAATATTAACATACCCAAAATAAATTAACAACCAAAAAAAAAAAAATGAGAGAGAGAACGATGAAGCAGCGTACCGGCAAAGAAGTGTACTCAAGCAACGTGATAGAGAGAGAAAAACAGCGGCGTGATGGAGAGAGAGAGAGAGAGAAACGGAGGCTTGATAGTATGACAGAAAGAGACAGATGAGGAGAAAAAGAATGACTGCAGAGGGAAAGAGGAGAAGAGAACGGCTGCTGAAGGCTTGAAATGAGAGACAAGTGCTGAAAATAGGGTTATAAAGCAAACCCCCAAAACGACGTAGTTTTGGTAATAAAGAGAGGAAAAATAAAAAAGCTATTACCAGAGGTCGAACCTGGGATAACTGAAAAACAAGCGCGTGTCCTTGCCGCTAGGACACCTGGAACTTTGTTGAAATAATTTGTACAAATTACTATTTAGTATATTTCGGTTCGGTTCGGTTGGTTCGGTGTATTAGAATTTGCCACCGAAAACCGAACCGAAATTTTCGGTTTTCTATATAATAAAACCGAAACCGAACCGAACTGAAACCGAACCGAAATTTTTGCATCGGTTCGGTCGGTTTGAAGCGGTTTTTTCGGTTTGTCGGTTTTTTACACACCCCTACTCAAAGTCATTTTTCAAATGGCCACTTGTTAGCACCTGGATGTCATTCCCTGTTGACTTGAGATTAGTTCGGGTAGGGGTAGCCGATACACCTGTCTCGTTTGCACGCACAATTAGTGAATGCTAGCTTCTTCACGTTTGTGCCTATGTGGTTCCAACCCTATCTCCCCCTCCTTCAATACCAATGACCATAGAAAAAAAAAGTAACAGTGATAATATCTAACCCAAAAAAAATAATAATAATATGAGGGAAAATTTTATTATATTTTTTTGACAGAAATAGAATAACCATTGTTGGATTTTCATCTCACAAAGGAGAGTGTACAATCTGCACAGGTTGAGTATTTTTAGAAGCTACAAAAATGGCAGCAGGATACTTAATTAAAGAAAATTCTCTACAAAGAGTTCATATCCAGTGCATAATGCTTCAATTTTTACGAGGTTGGGAGAGGTCATGGACTCATGGTAGGCACCCTTATTTTCTTCAATGAGCATATCATTATAAAAAAGTACAAAAGTAATAAAAAGGCAAATGAAAAAACAACAAAATATATATATATATATATAAAGAAAAGTCTCAAACTCTTGTCCAAATGATTAATTCAAAAGACAAATGGTAAGGATGATGAACAAGAGAAATCCAAACTAGTCTTCAAACAGAGAATCCACACGACAAGACAGATGCGGAAAATACCAGAATGAATTATAAGATAGGAAATCATGTGGCAAACGTTTTCCATGCGAAATTTCGATAGACTGGAAGCCTTTGCTGCCTTTCCGTCTGTTTATTGAGCTGATTGAGTAGAAAAAACTCCGAATTCTGTATATGCAATTAGAAGGGTGCTTGCTATCTTCCCATTTGGCCATGTTGCTAATTGCTGAGAACTCACAAGAGTCTTCCTGGAACAACGCTTGATCGCCTAAGTTAGGAATCTTCACCAATTCCATCTTCAAAAAATTTAGCTCATAAACTTCATGATCAGTAATTCCACCAATCACAAGGAGCTGTTTATCAAAACATAGTAACTTCCATGATCCACAATTCAAATCTGCAGTGCCTTTTACTTTCAGCAAGGCCAAATGAGGATGAGAAGTCAGATTTAGTACCCTAATGTCAGCATTATTTGATATAATATATATCTTACCGTTGAAGACAGCCAAATCAGCAATCATATTACGATCATCATAATTATATAGAGTCCAATTGACATCTGTGGATCTACGGAACTGCAAGCACTGACTGGAAAAACATATGATTACCAACTCTGGCAAAGGAGTAGCTAAAGAAGCAAGGGTGACACAACGAAAGAGATTGGGAGGGCTAGGAAAACGGAGTTCATGTCTTGTAAAGGGATTCATAAGCCAAATTTGAGAATCTGGCCTCTTTTTCTTGTCTTCCATTATCAAGTACCCGGAAGAAATCCCAAAACACACTTTGCCAACAAGGATAGGTAGTAATGCCTTGTACCACCTTTGATCAAGAATACTATAAAAGTAACAAAATTTCTTCCATTGCCGTGAAAAGAAAAGAACAAGTGGAGGTTGGGATGCCATAAAATCTTGCTTGTATGCCAAAGCGTAAAACCTCCAAGTTCTACACACACAGGCAAAAATGAGATAATCTATAGCACCTAACCACTTCGTTATCTGATGAAGCAAAGCTTCAGGGAGCTCCGACCATGGCCTCCAATTACTATCGCCCACCATCTTTTTCTTCTTACTCCTGGGTCTACTGAGGTTGACATCACTGTTCGCTTGCAAATGCAATACCATGATTACCTTCACACAAATAGAAAACAAAAAGATTAATGCCTACATATAACACTAAATAAACACCACTTGAATTGTTTTTAACACCGCTTGTGCAACATATTTTATTTATTTGCTTCCAAGCTCATTAATGGATAGAAGTTTTTTGATCCAAGTTCATTAATTTTACAAAGAAATAAATAATCAAGACAATAACAATGACAATAGTGGTATATGTAACAATGATCTAAAAATTTGAAGATGATTTTGTTGACAAGAAGAGAATAACCATTGTTGGATTTCCTTATCACAAAATAGATTGTACAATCTGCAGAGGTTTACTATTTAAGAAACATAAAAACGGGCAGCATTTAACAAAAGAGACCCTGGTTGCAGGAAATTCTCTTCAATGAGAATGACATCAAACACAGTTAAAGTCAAAAATAAGGGAAATGAAGAGCAACAAGTATATATAACCCTCAAAATCTTGTCCAAGTGAATGAATGATTCATTCAATACACAAATGATAGGGATGAAGAACCTAACTAGTCTTGAGAGAGAATCCATATTGAAAGACTCATGTGGAAATACCAGGATGGTTCAACTCAGAAAGTATCAGGCATACACTTTCTTCCAATGAAAGGAGAAAGACTGGCCGTGTCTACCATCCACGAATTGGAAGCAGTTGTCTTTGCTATCATGTCCAAAACCGTACATGCCATTAGAAGGTTGTTCACTATCTTTCTATCTGGTTATATTGCTAGACCCTAAGCCCATATTAAAATCCAGAAACAATGCTTGTGCTCCAAAGTTCTGCATTCTCACCCATTTGAACTTCAAAAAATTTAGCTCATAAACTTCATAATTATTTCCAATTGCATGAATCAACAGGAACTGCTCATCAGTACCCTGTAACTGCAGTTCACCTTTCAAATTTGGAATGGATTTAACTTCCAATGGGGTCACATAAGGATGAGACTTTAGATTTACTACTCCTATTCCAGAATCAGTTGTTATTGCATACATTTTACCCTTGAACGTGGCTTAATCAACAAATGTCCAGTGATGATTACAATCACAAATTCACAATAAGTCCAATTGGCACTATTGGATCTAAGAAACTGTAGATATGAGCCATATCTACAAAAGGCAATGATTACAAACTTTGGCAAAGGTGTCACTAATGAAGCAAGGATGACACTATCATGTTCTAGGGGAGGGCTAAGGAAACGGACTAACGGAGTTCATGTCTTTTAAAAGGATTTAGAAGCCAAATTTGAGAATTTACCATAAGTTACTTGTCTTCTAGGACCAAGTACCAACATGAGATCCTAGAACACAATTTGCCAACAAGGTTGGGGAGTATTGCGTTGTACTCCTAACATCCTTCTATCAAAGATGTTATGGAAGTAACAAGCTCTCCTAGAACGGTTTGACATAAAAATAACAAGTGGAGGTTGGGATGCCATAAACTCTTGCTTGTATGCCACAACATACAGCCTCTGCATTCTGCAGACACAGCCAAACATAAGATGGTCTATAGTACATAGTCACTTCGTTATGAGATAAAGCAAAGCCTCAGGGAGCTCTGACCATGGCCTCCAATCGCTATTGTCAACCATCTTTTTCTTCTTACTTCTAAGCCCCTTAAGATTTATGTCACAGTCCCCTAGCAATAACATGACTACCTTAACGAAAAGAGAAAATAAAGATTAATGTGCACATATGACACTAGATGAAATCTAATTTTTTTTACATTCATAAATATGTCTTACTATTTTTTTTTTAGTCCAGTTTTCCAGAACTTGCCATACATTATACTCTCTACATGTAAACTAGACAGCATATTAAGCAATACTTGGCCAATATCCAAGTATTTTGGGAATATTTTCATTTTGGCCCATATATTTTAAAAGAATTAAATGTTATCCTTTGAGTTTTTCAAAAATTTTCATTTTGATCCATGCCGTCATCTCATAAAAATTGCTGACATAATTGACGGAATGCTCACACGACTAATATAATATGATAATAATAATTTACTTTGATTATTAACAAAGCCACTTCTGCATCTCAATAATAATAAAAATCATTAATATTTTTTTATTATAAAAAAGGTCTTCATCTTTTCTGGCACTTTCCTTGCAACCAAACATTGCAGCAGGTGCAGTTCATGTCAATGCATCAGCCTCCAAGATTGAAGCTTTATTGCTCCCAAAAATTTACTTCCTAAAACAAAACACTAGAAACCTCAACCAAACAATACTCTCTCTCTCACAAAGTAGAAAACAAAAATTAAAAAATAAACAGCATTCTCAGAAAAAAAAAATGACAAGAATCATCATAATTAATATCAGACGTAATCACTAATCAGAACCTTTAATGCCTGATCATCAACCATAATAATACATGCTTTGGATTGATATATTAAAAATTTGAGGGTATAACTTACCTTGCAATGCCAAAAACACTGTGGAGGAGAACAGAGGGCTGAGAGAGAGAGAACTAGGGTGAAGTTTTCTCTATAATCTGATGAAGAAATCAAACGGGTTGATTAGAATTGCTCCTTAATGAACAATTATACTAAAAAATTTACTCTGTATGGTTGTCAAAGAAAGTGCAAGAAAATATCTGAATTTCTAATTTTGAACTGCTCCAACTCCTCCAAATTTCTTCAATCACTCAGTTACCTATTTCTTTTTTTTCTTTTTTAATTTGCGGTTTCCTTACTCCTGGGTCTCACTTTTTTTTTTTTTTCAAATCTCTTCTTCCTTTTTTTGAATTTGAAAATAAAAATAAAAAATCACACTATAAAAGTAAAACTGTTACTATAACTACTCATCCCTGTCCCTTACATATAGGCACTAGTTGTTTACAAAACAAAACATAAATAAATTTCCTCTCTTTACCTCCCTCTCTTTCTCATGGGTGAAATATATATATATTTTTAATATAAATCTCATCACATCTCTTAATATTTTTTTGACATTTTTTTTTTCAAATCCCTTGTTCCTTATTATGGATTTGAAAATAAAAAAACTCATACTATAATCTCTCATCCATATCCCTTATATTTAGGCACTAGCCAGTTGCCAAAACAAAACAATAGATGTAATTTTCTTAGAGAAATGATATGTTTACAATATTTTTACAACAAATTACAAATAGCAGGTTGTTACTAGTTGTTACTGTTGGGGTAAAAAAGTAATCTTAGTGTTAGCTTCAAATTTGAACCAATAACAATTAATCAACTATAATTTGTTGTAAAATTGTTGTAAACGTAGTAGTATCTCTCATTTTCTTAATACTAATTTTTTATTATGTTTTTATTTTAAACAAATTTATAATTTTGAAAATACTTTTCTTTAAATCTCTTTAGGTGTAAAACTTGAAACACTCTTTGTATATTTCAAATGGTCATTTGGTTTATAGAAATCATAATTTTAAATTCCGTTCCATTTCAATGCTTAATTTAGTGCACTTACCCCTCTTATTTAGTTTCAATCTAATTTCGGTATGTTTTGATGGGTCGGACAAATCCCGGCCATTTTAATTTCTCAATTTCGGACTATTCCAGGCTATGTTTTTTTTGCATTTTATTCCAGGCTATGTTGGATATTGAAACAAAAAAGAATGTGATTAATCGGTAAGAACATTTTTTCGATAAACAAACTGCAATTATATCCTTTCAATTTCAAATGGCTGTGGTCTGTGGGGTAAATAAATAGTACTCACCTTGCTACCAGTTCCGTTGCTCAAACATTTTCATAAAAAAAAAAAAAAATGAAGGACAAATTTTTTCGATAAAAGAAAAAAAATGTAATTAATGAATGGTTTTCTATAGAAAAAATGTAACAAAACTTATCTGTGAGTTTAATAATTGTGACCTCACTCCACCAAGCCCAAACAACATGGGTAATAGTGACCTCATTAGTCATTTCTAGTGAATTTTCCCAGCTTCGAAATCTATTTATTTTTTCTTATAGAAAGAACAAGTTTCAAAAAAAAAGTTTTATAATTGTGCATATAATCTTTGAAATATTTAAACTTAAAATTTTGAAAATGTTAAAGGGCATTGATATATTAGGAAGTCAATAAATTAGTTACCATTTACTTTTAAAATAAGACAAATAATTTGGAATAGCAAAAATTAAAACAAAATAAGACTGAAGGTTCAATATGGGTATGAAACACCCTTGAATGTTTAGACTCTCAGATACAAAAATACCAATTCAAACTTTATATCAAACAATTAATGTGCGGAATATGATAACAAGCTTATAATAGAATTGATAAAACAATCTAAACCAAATGTAAACACATCCACAGCAGTAAATATAAGGCAAAGATAAAGGAAAGAGAGATGCAAATACACGGACAACACACGATGTGTTATCGAAGAGGAAACCGAAGTCCTCGGCGTAAAACTTCTCCGCCGCCCTCCAAGCGGTGATAAAATTCACTAAAGAATATAGTTGGGATACATGAACAGCAGAAGACCCTCCAAGCCTAATCTACCCAAGTACCTAAGCCCTCCAAACTTCTTACTTCAACGAGGTTATGCCGAACCTATTTCTTCTTTAGCTTGCCGGATTTCGCTACTTGACCATAGTATCAACCAATGTATATTGGTTCCTTCCCAAACTGCTTCCCTAAGCACCAAATGGACCTTCTCACAAACGTGGGTGTGGTGAGATAAGGGTTTGGTAAATAACCTCTCAAGGGTATGACAATGGAGAGGAAGAGAGTAGAGGAATTTGTAGAGTCTCTTTAGATGAAGATTGGGGATGAGACAATCTTGTTTTTCTCTAGGGTTTTCTCTCACAAAATTCTCTCTGGAAGCTCTCACAATATGATGGGTATAGGGTGTATATATAGTAGGGTGAGAAGGGAATGCAAAACGTCAGTTTTTGCCAAACAGGGCAAGTTGGCAACTTGGTCTCGCGGCTTGTCCAAGTCGCGACGTAACGGCCTGGCCAGTCTGGAACTTTTGTCCTGCAGCGTGACAGCTGGCGCGACCCTTCAGCTTCCCAGTGTGCCTCTTACGTGCTAGCTTTTGGCGGCTTGCCAGTCGCGATCCACCCGCGAGCCCTAGCCGCGAGCCTCTGTTTTTCTTGCACACTCTTTAGCTTTTCTTCACATCTTCTCACACACTACCCTTACAATTTTCCCACCTAAATACAGGGTTGCTAAGTGCTAAATTACAAGCAAATTGGTCACGGAATAAAGCCAATTAAATGGTTGATTAAATTCAACCTTACAAAGACAATGAGAGTATGATAAATCTAAAATACTCAGCAAAAAAAAAAGAAAAAGAAAAAAAGAAAAAGATAAATCTAAATTAAATTACAATTTTCCCCTAAAGAATTACAAAAACTTTATTTATTGTGTTTCTTTTTAATGGAATGTTTTTTGATACATTAATAGTTGGGAGACGAGTGATTTAAAACCTAGATCTCATGGAAAAGACCAAGGTAACAACTAATTAAATTACAAGACTTTAATCTTTTTATCATACATTTATAATGTATCAATTTTTTGGATTTAAGGGATAGCACAATTGTGATGGTTACCTTTGTGGTGCTTTTTATCTATGCTTTGAAATTTGAATACTTTCGTCCCCACTATTTAGTACGGAGTATTTACCTATCCATTTTTTTTTTCCTTTTTGAAAATTACCAATTCTTTGCTTGTGCATGTCAGGGTGTGTAAATATAAGATGGGTTCAAGGTGTCAATATATATGATGAGTTCAAGTTAAACCTGCCTGGAGCAACTTTTTTTATTATTTTTTTTTATTTTTAATGAAAAACCTATTGCAACTTTATAATTAAATATTACATAGTTGGAAGAGAGGAAAAAACCATTTTATGAATAATTTTTTTCTTTCTCTTTCTCTTACCATCGAAGAAGATTGT
The DNA here is from genome assembly GCF_002906115.3 of Quercus suber. Taxonomy (NCBI): domain Eukaryota; kingdom Viridiplantae; phylum Streptophyta; class Magnoliopsida; order Fagales; family Fagaceae; genus Quercus; species Quercus suber. The sequence goes on along the minus strand of NW_027069758.1, from coordinate 717,726 downwards.
AGGGGAAATGACACTTGGACAAATTCTCCAGAATCTATTGATTTGTTAAGTAATAAGATCAAATTTTTGATTTAAAGTGGCTTTATTAATGACATGATTAATACTAATTTTTTCAATTTTGTTGACAAATCGATAGTCAGGGGTGGGAATAAAACTATAGATGTCTTTATTGAAAATAATAAAAAATGCTAAGTAATTAAGTTACATGGCACTTGACAATTTTTTACGTAGCTTTTATAAAGTTATACTAGAGTCTCTCTCTCTCTCTCTCTCTCTCTCTCTCTCTCTCTCTCTCTCTCTCTCTCTCTCTCTCTCTCTCTCTCTCTCTCTCTCTCTCTCTCTCTCTCTCTCTCTCTCTCTCGTAACTTCCACCATTGTTGTTCACTCTTCAAGCTCAAATCTTACAGTTCCCTTAACACAACAGTTAGTGAAAATTAGTCAAAAAATATTGATATTGCTTTGTTCTCATCACCCTTTTGCTAACTTATGTGTTATGTCTTTTAAATACTATCAAGGACTAGTATTCATATATTTCGGCACCTTGTGAAAATGAGAGGAAAAAAATAAGGTGCTACCATATTAAACAATATAATTCCAAAATTAAAAATCACTACAAATTTTGGTGCTTTTTAGTTACGTTTTTTTATAATTTTTTTTTTAGTATTTGCTTTCAGAGTAATGTTACAGATTCAAATTATTTAATCATTTTTACAAACTACTCATGTGGCTTTAGTAATTTTCAAATAGTCATTAATAAACATAAATATGATGCAAGTGGTAAACTCATATTAGACTAGTAAGAATTTGTTACATTAATAGTTTGTAAAAATATTATAAGATAGTTTGTGGCTGTAACATTACTCTTATTTCTAAGGCGTTAATGGATGACATTTTTTGTTCCAAGTTCATTAATTTAATTAAGGAATAAATAATCAAGCCAATAATAAATAATGACAATAGTGATAAATGTGACATTGTGACAATGATCTAAAACTTTTAAGAATATTTTAAAAGCCCCAAAAATAGCGGCAGTAAACTTTAGCTACCCTAATTGCAGGAAATTATCTTCGATGAGCATATCATAATAAATGAAAGAAAAAAAAAAAGTACTGAAAAAGTAAATAAGGGAAATGAAGAAGAACAAAATAAATAAAACCCCTCAAAACTCCTGTCTAGAGGATAAGTTCAATACATAAATGGTAGGGTTGATGAATAAGAAGAAATCCAAACTAGTCTTCACAGAGAGAATCCACACGACAAGACTGATGAGGAAAATACCAGAATTTATTACATCCAGGGCGTATGTAACGTCCTACTCGCAAGATTGGGAAAGTCTGGGGGCATCTACCATCAAAGAACTTCACAGAGTAGTCAGAACCATCTTCGCAAATACTGTATATGCAATTATTAGAAGGCGAGATCCCAACAGCTTCCCAACTTGTTATGTTGCTAATTGCTGAGAACTTACTGCCATCCTGGAACAATGCTTGATCTCCCAAGTTAGGAATCTTCACCAATTCCATCTTCAAAAATTTAGCTCATAAACTTCATAATCAGGATATCCACGACCACAAATCACAAGGAGCTGTTTATCAAAACCCAGTAACCGCCACAATCCAGGATACAAATTTGCATTGCTTTTTACATAAAGCAAGGTCAAATGAGGATAAAGAGAATTCAGATTTAGCACCCTAATGCCTTCATAATTTGATATATATATCTTACCGTTGAAGAGAGCTGAACTGTAAATCATTCGAGGATTATCATATTTATATAGAGTCCAATTGACATCCGTGGATCTACGGAACTGTAGGCATTCATGGGAAAAACATATGATTATGATCTCTGGCAAAGGAGTAGCTAAAGAAGCAAGGGTGACATATCGAAACCGATTGGGAGGGCTAGGAAAAAAAGTTCATGTCTCGTAAAGGGATTCAGAAGCCAAATTTCAGAACTTGAAATCTTTTTCTTGTCTACGATGATCAAGTACCCAAAAGAAACCCCAAAAAGCTCTTTGCCAATAAGGCTAGGCAGTAATGCCTTGAACAACCTTTGATCAACAATGCTATAGAAGTAACAAAAATTTTTCGCTCCCAGATGTAAGAAAAGAACTACAAGTGGAGGTTGGGATGCCATAAACCCTTGCTTGTTTGCCAAAGCGTACAGCCTCCAAGTTCTACACACACAGGCAAAAATGAGATAATCAATAGCACCTAACCAATTAGTTATCTGATGAAGCAAAGCCTCAGGGAGTTCCGACCACGGCCTCCTATTATTATTATCTGATGGAGCAAAAACGATCTTTTTCTTCTTACTATTACGCCTACTGTTCCCTTGCAATTCCATGCCTACCTTCGCACAAAGAAAAAATAAAGATTAATGCTTATATATAACACTAAACAAACATCTAATAGATTTAGATTCATTATAGTATTGTATTGTTTATAATTCAGTTTCCCACCACTAGTAGTACGTGCAATATATTATACAATGAAACATAACTGCACATATGCTATATGTATAGTTGGTCCATTACCAATAGTTGAAAAATATAGGAAATGCAAAATGAAACATATATTGATTCCTAGAACATGCTTAATACGATGTAAAAGCCATGTTAAAATTGATTATTGAGCTTCATATGCTTTTTCATTCCTTAAGATATTCATTTATATAGAGAATATAGAAAAATATAAGGGCAAAGAAAATCACCTTAACGTCTTAGAGTGATGATCTGGTGGCTATAGCTAGCTTGTCTTTGAGAATTTGGTTTCTGTTAGGGTTCTTGCTTTCGGTCACCCACTTATATAGAATTCTAGATACTGCCTTAAAAATTTCAAAATGAAACGGGAATTAATTAGTGTTTGATAAGTTGGCTTGGAAGTTCAATGAATTTTTCAGCCAAAAGATGGTCATATTTAATGGGTCTGTTAACAAAACGAAAAGAATGTAGTCAAGCAAAGGTCTAGTGTTTTCGATAAACGAAACGAAAAGTAGTGCAATTAAGGAAATGTTTTGATAAACATAATGTAATTATAATAGTCCTCTCAGTTTCAAATGGCTGTGAGGTTTAATTAATAAGTTGTCACCTCGTTACCCATTACAGGTTTCGATTTTTGTAAACATTGTAAACAATAACAAATTGTTTAATTTCTTTTCGTTAAANGTATATGCATAAGCACTCTTATAAAAAAAAATTAAAAAAAAAAAAAAAAAACCCAAACTTTAAATGCAAAAAAATTCTCCATCCTAAATCCTATTGACTAACTCAATCACAATTCAACATTATCTTCTCACATCATAAAATCCAAGAAGATCAAAAGAAGAAAGAGAGGAAAAGAACCTTATGGCATGTACATGTCAAATATCAATTACATAGCATAAATTTCTATTACTAATTGAATTAAAAAAAAAAACCAATTTTTTTTCCCAAACAAATATATGACCTACAAAGAATTAAAGAACCCATATTTTGCCAATCTAGAGGTAGGGATCTAGACTAAGAAATACCAACCTGAGGATGCTCAGAGTCAGAAATTTCTTTTGTTGGATATGGATTTGTTTTCTTGGAGAAGGATTTTTTTGCCATGAAAATCGCTGCTTGATCTCAGGTCCTATGGTTTCGCCCCACTCAACAGGGTAAGAAACGACAAAATCATATTGTAGAGATGAATTACTTGCAACAACCTATCTATCTTCAAGCTACTTCTACTTTGCAGATTGGAAACCTTTGTAAAATTTTGTAGCTTTTTCTATCATACCTAGAATGATAGAAAAACATGAATATAATGTGACCATGAATATAACGGGATGGAGTGAACGCAAGAGCAAAATCTGAGAAAGGAAGAAGAAAGAATCGGAGAACCAGAGGAAGAAGAAGAGAATGCAAGAGAAAAAGCTGAGATAGGAACCATTTAAAATTTTTTTAGTTTATATACACTAACTTACTTTACCAGTAACCGGTTTCCATTAAAATTAAATGAATGTCCAGGATTGAAACAATGATAAATTAATGGTTAGGATTAGGGAAGGTACCGTACCCCCCAAAACAAATAGGGTACCGTAGAATGACCCTTGGTATATATATATATTTTTTATGGGAGTATTATTATTATTATACATTGAATAAACCTAAGCTAATGAAGTAGTTTAAGATTTAATGGTGCTTAAGTAAATAAAATATTTTATAAGGATTGCATGTAAATGGCCAAGTGGGCCATTTAAGAGATTGACACATAACCCACCGTAAGGACCCGGCTATGTTACTTCCCCCGAATCACAATTCCACCATTCTTCTCTATATATGTAAAAGCTCTCTACCTATCTTCTACCTTCTACCTTCGGATCCGGTAATATCAAAGGAGAAATTCCTCTATTTTCCTTGATTACTCACCAAAATCTTCAAGGCAGTGTGATTTATCTCAAACCCTTTCAAGAATTTAAGTTTTGGTAAGAAAATAGTAGGGCTATTTACTTCCAATCTTAAAAACTCCTTAGGTTCACAATAAATTTTCAGTTATATATTTTCTTTAATTAGGGCTAAAGTTAATTTGCTTTATTTAAGTTATATGTTTGAAGATTTATTTGATTTGTAAGGCTAGACTTGGTGTGGATTTCACACTAATCATAACAATGGTTGGTTTCTTTTCTTTGTATTGCACAACACATATTACTTGAGTTGATAATTTTAGGATTGTACTTCAGGTCGTGGCATGGTATATGAATATTATGGAATGTCAAATGGGTTTGGTAGGCTCTAAAAGAAAGAAATAGAATTTAGTACTTTTCTTCCTATATGTCTTGGTTCCTTAAGAAGTTGGTCCATATGAATAATTTAAATTGCATTTGTACCTGAGTATAGGAACCATTATGGCTATATGCCCTTAGGTACCCAATTCACTTGTGCTCATCTTCTAATTAGAGAGAGTTCTCCTTTAGGATATACGAAATTGTTGTTTAATTTCCAATGTTGAACATGAAAATGGCCAATGAGCTTTGTATACATGTGTGATTGTATAAGCATGTTTAAAGTTTCTGGATTAATTAAGTTGGTAAAGTTTTAAAATTCTGGCTTTCTTAATAAGTCATGTACAAATGTAATTGTTAGGGAAGTTGATGTATAATTGATTGTATTGCACTTTGGATGTTCTATATGCATTTGGGATGCTTGGAACATATTGTGTGGGGTTTAGTAAGGGCTTAGAACATCTAGTTAACTTGGAGTTAAATCAAAAGCTAAGGCTTTTAAGTTAAGTGTTAATTAGCTCTTATTATTTATTTCTAGGAGCAGGAGAGCATAGGGAAGGTTCACACACTATTTGAGACTTTTGGTACTCAGCTGCTAATCAAGGTAAGGGATATGCCATTTTAGTATAGTATATGTATCTATATTTTATCAATGCTTTAAGTAAACTCAGATTTGATACTTGTTTGCAAAAGAGTATTATGCATTGATTCAGAAATAGACTTTGAAATATTTTAATTATGATAGTCTTTAGAAACCAACTGTGGATATGCTATGAGTTTTAGCTTAGTAAGGCAAGAGAGTGATTTAAATATAAAAGCATGATTCATTTTTTAAACAAAGAATTGTTTTTAGTGTGATGGCCTTGAAGACTGACACCATAGACCATGAGGGGACAGTGATCCTTGTAAACTGGCAACTTTAGGCCTCAAGGGGTTCTATTCCCTGTAGACCAGCAACATTTTAGGCCACGAGGGGCAGTATTCCCTAAAGACATGGCAACCTAGGCCACGAGGGGTCGATAGGTCTCTAAAGATTGGCAACCATTAGGCCATGAGAAGATCTTTAGATCTTTGAAGATTGGCAACCTAGGCTACGAAAGGAATGTGTTCCTTGAAGACTAGCACCCATTAAGTCACAAGAGGCTAAAAATTTTAAAGATACAGTATAGTTACATGTTTCATATAGTTTTGCTATATTATGCAACATAATGAGATATACTTTTCTTCAGAACAGATTATGGAGCATGTTATGTTCATATATAAATGGAATCATGCTATATGTTCAGATTTAAGCAGTAAGTTATGCCTTATGGTTTATCAGATACTATGTTCACTAGTACAATCTTTATATATTCAGAAAGATCATGAAATCCAATTAGCATTAACTATTTATAAGCAAGTCATATCCACATGTAAATATTTTGTATGTCATGAATTCATGCATACTATTAAATCTTCCTGTCATGCCTCCCTTACCTAAGCAAATTGATTACTCAATTTTGCAAGAAGTTCTTTAGTGCAGCCAAGAGCCTTAACTGGGAGAAGCAGTGTTTTTGTATATGTAGCTAGTTTTGTATAGTTACCCTGCTATTTTATGTATATATAGCAAGAGTGATGTATTTGTATAAATAGTCTTCCGCTGTATTAGGATAATTTGTCCACATTATATTATGGTTTTGTATAAACAGTTTAAAGATGCTTTGATTACTATCACTTCCTATAGACAGACAGGTTTATCCATATATTTTGAGTTAACAAGGAGTATGCTTATAATGTTACAAAAATTTCCAAGCAGGAGTTAGCAAAGCAACAAAGTATAATTTGTTAACTTGTTAGTTCTATTAAGATTATCAAATCAAGAAATAAGAAAAAAAAATGATGCTCCTTGTAGTTAGTTTATGTTAATATCAGGCTTGGTGTTAGCATGTCGGTCCATCCTAGATCGAGTGTGACATCTATATATATAATAATAGGTGAAGCAGAGAGAAAATCCAATTAAATTTCAATTGGATTTTCAATTTTGCGCCACTTGTCCTAACCAAAACTCAAAAAAAAAAAAAAAAAATCTAATTAGATTATAAATTTGACTCCAATTTTGTGTCATGTATCTTATCTAAATTTTCTAATTTTTGTGCCCAAATAAATGATGCATTAACATTTAACACAGAAGCCAAGAAAACCACAATAATAATGCTCATTAACCTAAGCAAAAACATCTTACATGCACACTTTTATGGAGATTATAAAATGGACACCAATTTTGTGTCATGTATCTTATCTAAATTTTCTAATTTTTGTTCCCAAATAAATGATGCATTAACATTTAATACGGAAGCCAAGAAAATCACAATGATAATACTCATTGGCCTAAGCAAGAACATCTCACCTGCACACTTTTATGGGTGATCTCAATAGAGTCTGGAACTCTTCTAATTCCACAACCAGAACCAAGGAGTCTAACGAGAAAGACTATAAAAGTAAAACATCATCTCCTCCTAATTCCATATTGTCATCCCATGTCTCCTCCTCTCTCAACCTCTACCAACTAGATCCACACACTACCCTCTCCTCCTCCTTACGGATTTCTCAAAGTAAGGCCAGGTTCAAACACAATGTTCAATCCCACTCTTCTTTGCTTCACACTCTCATACATTAGCGTTTCATTGGTACCTTCAAGAAGATTCCAAACTCAATGATAAGTTTTTATTTTGTAATGTCCCTTTATATATTTTAAATAATAAAATGCAATATTCTCTTTTTTTTTCACTGTAGCATCACTTAAATAATAAAATGCAATATTCTTTTTTTTTTTATTCATTGTTTTATCTAATGCTATCCTATGTATGATAAACAAAAAAAAAAAAAAAAAAGACCAATAGCATTACTTAAATAATAAAATGCAATATATATTTTTCATTGTATGATTTAATTCAACCATCCGTGTGATAACAAAAAAATTGGCCAATAGCATCATTACAATTAACCAGTCTCGTGCGGTAGCACGTGGTCACATACTAGTTTTACTTAAAAACAAATGAAGCATGTTTAACTTTGATTCTTCCAATATTCTCAAAACAAAATATTTTTGGTTTTCACTTGCAAATTCCTACTAACCATAATCTAGGTTTAAAATAAAAATTGAACCACTTTTGCCAAGAGCCTTATTATTTGTTCACTTGGCTAGCACCTCCTGGTGCTTCCAATGAAAGTATTCATAGTTCAAATTTCCTACTTCCAACTATTAAATTATTCAAAATAATAATAATAATTGAATCACTTCTAAGGATGAACATTAGTTTGAGTGGCAAGAATACTTGTAGTTAGTAGGCCAAAAGTATACTTTATTGATAAATTAACTACAAGAATCCTTGCCACTCAAACTAATGTTTGACATCCATAAAAGTGGTTCCATTTTTTTTTTTTTTTGATATATATACTTATATGGTTGGGGGTAGGGGGATTTGCGTTGGAACATATGCCCTAAAATCCAATAAATTTTTATTTTTATTTTTTAGACTATTTGTGCATAAGTTTTTTGGACATTATATGTAGTTTGATACCGGATTTGTAAGGGGCAACTCAAACTTAACCGATATAATAAATGGAAATAGGCTAGATGAATATATTTTGTATTTTCTAGTTTTATGGAATAAAAAAAAAACACTCAATAATTTTAAGGATAGATAAGCTCACTACCTAAGAAAACTCAAAGGGATACAGATAACACCACCTAAAGGAATTTACCTAAGGATACAGAACTATTTTGGCTCATCACTCTATGGGATACAGATTAACACCACCCAAGAGATACATAAATTGAGACTCGTCGCCCAAAGGAATCCACCCAATGGATAAGAGTTGATTTAGAAGAAATCCATCTTCTGAAAAACACAAGGTTTTTAATTATGCAAATACACTCTGATTTTTATTAGATTCGCTCAAAGGCTTAAATAGAGCTTGGAACAACCCTCCAAGCATAGAAAAACGAAAATAATAATAAATACATTTACTTAATCTGACCAAAGTTAGATACGACTCTTAGGAACTTATAAACACAATAAGTTACTTGTCTGCCTAGGATAAATAAAATATAAAGTTTGATTCATCCTAGGAGACACTAAATAAAGACAAATTGACTTAATTAATAATAATAATAAAAAAGTTTTAAAATAATAGGCAATTATTCTGGTCTTCAAGGAAATCTTTTAGGCCTGGACTAACATCAGGTTGGGCTTGCTAGATCTTGGGACAGTCCGATGTCATAGTCTATGAAATGCAGTATATATGATTTAGGTATGAGAATGAGATTCACATATAGAAAGTCTAAATCATAAATTCCTTGTAAACACATAAACACTAGTTCATAGTGAGTAATGAAATAGGGCTTTTCATCTGCAAACACTATAACATATCAATTATGATGATTTGTCTTGATCATAGAAGTTGAGACTTCTGATTGATATGCTGGCGTGTCTTAAGTGTTTTGGGTGCATTGAACAGACCAATGTGAGATTTGTAGTTCAATAAACTACTGTCACTTAAACAAACGATCTTACAACTACTAAACGCATTAACTCTCAATCCTGAAAGGAAAGTGGACACAAGCATGAAGTGCAAGTTACATTGATAGTTTGATGTATGCCGAAGTAGGATCTTGTACAGTTAGTATGTTAGGTAATTGCATGGATTGTGTTGGGAACAGTATTCCTCAAGACGAAATTCATAACCTTGATAAGAAACACAATATATCCCCTTGAGATATATTTAATGAAAATTTATTATTAAGAATATAAGGCCTAACAATTTTAGTAAGGAGTTACTAAAATTTATATTCAATACAATTAGATTCCAAAAGAATATAAGAATAATCAAGAATTTAAATTGGAGACTCAAGGACTCAAGATGTAATCTATATATATAATAATAAGTGAAGCAGAGAGAAAATCCAATTAGATTTCAATTGGATTCTCAATTTTGCGCCACTTGTTCTAACCAAACCTTAAAAAAAAAATCTAATTAGATTATAAATTTGACTCCAATTTTGTTTCATGTATCTTATCTAAATTTTCTAATTTTTGTGCCCAAATAAATGATGCATTAACATTTAACATAGAAATCAAGAAAACCACAATAATAATGCTCATTAATCTAAGCAAGAACATCTTACCTGCACACTTTTATGGAGATTATAAATTGGACTCCAATTTTGTGTCATGTATCTTATCTAAATTTTCTAATTTTTGCACCCAAATAAATGATGCATTAACATTTAATATGGAAGCCAAGAAAACCACACTGATAATACTCATTGGCTCAAGCAAGAACATCTCACCTGCACACTTTTATGGGTGATCTCAATAGAGTCTGGAGCTCTTCTAATTCCACAACCAGAACCAAGGAGTCCAACAAGAAAGACTATAAAAGTAAAACATCATCTCCTCTTAATTCCATATTGTCATCCCATGTCTCCTCCTCTTTCAATCTCTACCAACTAGATCCACACACTACCCTCTCCTCCTTCTTACGAATTTCTCAGAGCAAGGCCGAGTTCAAACACAATGTTCAATCCCACTCTTCCTTGCTTCACACTCTCATACATTAGCGCTTCATTGGTGCCTCCAAGAAGATTCCAAACTCAATGATAAGTTTTTATTTTTTAATGTCCCTTTATATATTTTAAATAATAAAATGCAATTTTTTTTTTTTTTTACTGTAGCATCACTTAAATAATAAAATGCAATATTCTCTTTTTTTTATTCATTGTTTTATCTAATGCTATCTGTGGGGCCTGTTACCTAAAAAAGGTATAGTAACCCTCAGAATTGGGCTCAGGGCCCAAAGGCCCGATCCGAGGATACTCAGTTGTCCGAGGACAGCCTAAAGAAGTTTTATTCACGTCAAATAGGTGATATGAAAAGGTATAAACAAGTGTTATATACAGTGGTATAGCACACGTCCGAGGACGCCAAAGTCCGAGGTGAAGGTAACCGTCGTACTGACTGAAAGATTCTGCCAGGTTGTAGCTGAATTGGAAGTTGGATATAGCTTAAAGAGGCGTCGGAGAAGGTAGAAAATATCTTCTAAAGTCTATCACCTCCTCATTAAATGCTTCCACCTAACACTCTGGCCGCATTAATGTGGAGGTGATACCTGAATAGTAGCTAAGCAGCTTTATGACCACTAAGCTGAAAGTTCCGGTAGGGACTAGATGGGACAGAAAGGAGCCCCAGGATAAGAACTACACGTGTACAAAGGAAACAAGAAAAGAAACGAAGTATATAATGTAGAAACGAAGAAAACAGGGGGACTTCTGACCAGAAAAGAAAAAGGAAAAAGAGAGAGAAGAACAGACCAATTGAGAGAGGGCCGAGGAGAGTTTTTCCTCATAGAGCGAATCAATAGTATCCCTTATTACTTGATGAGTAGAACCCTTCCTGAAAAACAGTACTAGTTCTTGAGCCCATATTCTATAAATTTATTGTTTGGGCTTATTGGGCTGAAAACCCGACACTCAATTCAAATTGGGTCCTTACAATTGGCGCCGTCTGTGGGAAGAACTTGATCTGTTGAGAAGGAAGGGCAGGTGTGATACTCACGATGGAAGAGGGAGTACCGCAGCAACCATTGGCGGGCCCGCAACAAGCAAACGCCAATCAACAACAGGCAGAGTCTAGGGGCTCTCAGCACGGCGATCCGTTGATAGGCCGCGAACAAGGGGAGGATCACGAGGGAAGTACCCGTACAACCCATACAGATAGAAGCCGCTCCCGGGGGAAAGGCCATGTTTCTCCCGTACGGAGCGAAGGAAATCTGCAGCGTGAAGTCGACAAGTTGAAGAGGGAATTGCGATATGAACGACGAAGGCGTAAGGCTCATAACTCTAAGCACTCTTCTGAGGAGTCAGATGACGCCAGTTACAGGCAGAGATCGAGAACTCCCCCAGTGAGTCTTTTTCGTGCGAGGAAGAACATCATCGTAGGCGAAGAAGTAAAAGTCCGACTCGCCAGGGTCAGGGAATGATGCCTTGAACAAGGCTTTGAATCAGGTCTCTAAGTCGCCTTTCACACGACATATTGAGGACGCTAGTCTCCCTCGACGATTCCACCAGCCTGTGTTCACCATTTATAATGGTCGGACAGACCCAGTGGAACATGTTAGTCACTACAGCCAGAGAATGGCTATTCATGCCAGGGACGAAGCCTTGATGTGTAAGGTTTTCCCGTCTAGCCTGGGTCCGGTGGCGATGAGATGGTTTAATGGCTTGAGAACTAACACTATTGACTCTTTTGAGAAACTCACTCAGGCCTTTGGCGCTCGCTTTATTACCTGCAGAAGGGTTGTTCAGCCCTTGGGTCTCTACTGTCCATGTCTATGCGAGAAGGGGAAACCCTAAAAGCCTACTCAGACAGATACTGGGAGATGTTTAACGAGGTGGATGGGGCTCACGATGACGTGGCCATGAATACCTTTAAAGAGGGTCTTCCAACCGAGCACGGTCTGAGGAAGTCCCTGACCGGCAAGCCTGTCACTAGTGTACGTCAGCTTATGGATCGAATAGATAAATATCGAAGAGTAGAGGA
>NW_027069758.1:641557-697498 GCF_002906115.3 Quercus suber | reverse complement strand
TTTTCCCCCAAATTAAATTTGCCAATGACCACCTCGTTTAGCTTACTATAAAAAGAGTCAAAGGACTCATCCTCATCCATCTTTAGCTGCTCAAAGCGAGTGGTCAGCATCTGAAGTTTGGTGTCTTTCACCTTCTTGGTTCCTTCATATGTCGTCTCCAGAATCTCCCATGCTTCCTTAGCAACAGTAATATGAGAAATCCTGTGAAATTTTTCTGGAGAGATACCACAGAAAATGGCATTCAATGCTTTACTGTTTGCATTAGCTGCCGCAAGAGTTGCCTTGTCCCAAGTGGATTTGGCATCCACTGGCTTTGTCCAACCTATGTCAACTGCATCCCACACAGCCTCATCCATAGAACACAAAAATGCCCTCATTCGGACTTTCCAAAAAGCATAGTTATTACCATCAAAAAATGGTGGAACAGTGAGAGATTGAGACCTATCCATCTCAACAAGGGGTCAAGGATCACACTTAGGTATTGAAACCACAACAAGTGTACCCGCTCTGATACCAATTGAAAGTTCAATATGGGTATGAAACACCCTTGAACGTTTAGACCCCCATATACAAAAATACCAATTCAAGCTTTATATCAAACAATTCATGTGCGGAATATGATAACAAGCTTATAATAGAATTGATAAAATAATCTATGCCAAATATAAACACATCCACAACAGTAAATATAAGGCAAAGATAAAGGAAAGAGAGATGCAAACACACGGACAACACACGATGTGTTATCGAAGAGGAAACCGAAGTCCTCGGCGTAAAACCTCTCCGCCGCCCTCCAAGCGGTGATAAAATCCACTAAAGAATATAGTTGGGATACATGAACAGCAAAAGACCCTCCAAGCCTAATCTACCCAAGTACCTAAGCCCTTCAAGCTTCTTGCTCCAACGAGGTTACGCTGAACCTATTTCTTCTTTAGCTTGCCAGATTCCGCTACTTGACCATAGCATCAACCAATGTATATTGGTTCCTTTCCAAACTGCTTCCCAAAGCACCAAATGGACCTTCTCACAGACGTGGTGTGGTGAGATAAGAGTTTGGTAAATGACCTCTCAATGGTATGACAATGGAGAGGAAGAGAGTAGAGGAATTTGTAGAGTCTCTTTAGATGAAGATTGGGGATGAGGCAATCTTGTTTTTTTTAGGGTTTTCTCTCACAAAATTCTCTCTGGAAGCTCTCTCAATATGATGGGTATAAGGGTGTATATATAGTAGGGTGAGAAGGGAATGCAAAACGTCAGTTTTTGCCAAACAGGGCAAATTGGCGACTTGATCTTGCGGCTTAATCAAGTCGCGAATTCAAGTTGCGACGTAACGGCCTGGCCAGACTGGAACTTTTGTCCTGTAGCGTGACAGCTGGCGCGATCCTTCAGCTTCCCAGTGTGCCTCTCACGTGCCAGCATTTCGCGGCTTGCCAGTCGCGATCCACCCGCGAGCCCTAGCCACGAGCCTCTGTTTTTCTTGCACACTCTTGAGCTTTTCTTCACATCTTCTCACACACTACCCTAACAATTTTCCCACCTAAATACAGGGTTGCTAAGTGCTAAATTACAAGCAAATTGGTCACGGAATAAAGCCAATTAAATGGTTGATTAAATTCAACCTTACAAACTTTAATTTGGAATTCTAATATGAGTTTCTCTCAGCTTTACCTATTATTATTATTATATATATATATATATATATAGATTAGGTATAAAATGTAAATTGTCCATTTTTTTAATTATTTTGAAGAACTTTTTTTTAATACAATTTATTTATTCTAGACTCTTTGGTTTTTGTATTTAATAACTCACTTGGATTTATATTTATGATATGGTCCCACATTTGATTCTAAAATTAAGAAATAAAAATCTTTAAGAATAAATAATTTAGGATACATGATGCAAAATTGGAACTTTAATTTAGAATTTTAATATGAGTTTCTCCTAGTTTTACCTATTATTATATATATAGATTTGATTTCTATTGCATGCAATAGAAACCTTTTATATATATATATATATATATATATTTAATGTGAGAATGAGAATTTACATATCCAATACATAAAGTACATTTCCTCGACATGATGGTAAAAAATAATGTTATTCCATTTCGATGCCTATTTCAATTTGTCTATTGGAATGAAACATATTGGAATTAATCAATTTCAGCATACTGTTTCAAGATTACTGTTATGTGGCATTTGGTATAGGAAATCTACATTACTCCTGGCATCCAGATTACTAGGAATGTGATGCCTTGTAATCTGGATGTCTAGAAATGTAACTATTCTATGTTTGGTTTAATTGGAAATCTAATAAGATTTCTAGGAATGTGAGATTATAATACTTAATTCATTCCTAAAAATCTTAAATAAATTATTTATTTTTCTCATTCTATCCTTAGACTTGTAAATACAATATCAAGTATTTTTTTAATTAAAAAAAAAAAAATCTTCCTCTAAATAAATAATGAAGAAAAGTTATAAACTATAAATTATGACTCACTAAAACTATAGTCTAACATTTCAAAATGACAAACTACAATACTAAGAGACAAAGTTGCCACAAAATTAAAGGCTGAATATAATAAAATAAATCATAACAATTAAAGAAAAAGTATCAATAAAGCAAACAAATAATTTACACCATTATTTGAATATAGCAACTAGTGGTCAAATAATTTCAAAATAGATCCATTAATAATTTGTTAAGCAACAGACACAAAATAGTTAAAGTGAATACCTGGCAACAATAAAGGGTTCCTTGTAGACATTTTTTTTTCCACATGTGAAACCTAAATAGAATTTTGTTAAGAAATATATCAACAGAGTTGTCTATCTTGTTTATATTGTTTTGGCAAGAAGAGATAAAGACAAGAGAAAAAATATTGATGATTTGTTTTATATTTTATTTTAACTTAAATGATAAGAAAAAAGAGTTAAAATTGTCAATTTATAAAAAATACAAATTTCTTTAAGCTTGGGAATTCGAATACCTACCCGTTTTAAAGGGAATCCACATTCCTAGTTGAGGGGGATATAGATTCTCCTGACATCTGATTTCCTAGTGTGATTTGCAAACAAACATGAAAATTTTTGTAACATTCCTGAGAATTCTAAAACATTACCCCGTACTAAACGCCACATTAATATACATATAGACTCACATGTGGAGATAAAATGGTGTAAAATATCTCAAATTGTTAAACCTTGCACCACATTTTAAAATTCAAATTCTAAAAAACATTTAAAAGTTAGGTTAATTGGAAAAAGACATATAACAACTTTTAAACACTATGATTTATATTAAAAAAAAAAAAACTGAACATGTGTGAAGAGACTAATGTATTATTATTTGTTCTAGTATGTGTAGAAGCTCGACAAGATCAATGGCATTTTGCTTTTTATGGGCATCCTGCTTGGATATTTCCAAATGATTACTTCAGCTTCCAATCCATTATATGGTATTGGGTCTTAGGCTTTTGGGAGGGTTTGAAATTTATGTGGCTTTTTGGGTGAGTTTGGAAATTATGTTTATAATAATAACATTATTAACATGCCATTCTGTCAATGCTATAAATAATCGTTAGGTTCCAGTTAGCTCAACTGGTAAAGTATCTGATGGTTATTAAGAGATTTGGGGTTCAATCCTCATTTATACCAAAAACTGATTGGTGTCTTGGTCTGATGATAAAGAGCTATCATTAAGAGCGGACGTCATAAGTTGAAACTCTCTCTCAAAAAAACAAAAAAAAAATGCTATAAATCATCAACAGCTTGTCATCAAAAGCAAGCAAACGATTCCATAGCTTTTCCATGTCCAATGCTTTCTTGAATTTAATTTATTAAGAAATAACTAATCAAGCCAATTAATACCAGTGACAATAGCCATAAAAGTAACAATGTACTACCTCAAGGAAAATTTTGTTAACAAGAAGAGAATAATCACTTTTTTGTTAAAAAGAAGAGAATAATCACTTATGGATTTCATCTTACGTAAGAGTTTGTACAATTTGCAAGTTAACTATCCACAACCACAAGTTAACCTTGTCCAAAATATACAGAACCCCTCAAACACTAGTCCAAATCATTCATTCAATACATGAATTGTAGGAATGGTGAATAAGAAGAAATCATGACTAGTCTTCCACACTGAATGACTGACATGGAAAGTACCAGAATGGTAAAACACCTAAAGATTGAATATATTTTCTTCGCATGAAAGGTAACCGTGAGCACTCGTGATTTCTACCATCCAACATTTCCAATAGGATGTAATCGCCCTCTAATCCAAAACTATTGGTGCAATTAGATGATTGTTGACTACCATTTGATCTGGTTATGCTGCTAAATCTTGAGTTCTTACTAAAGCCAAGAAACAAAGCTTGATCTTTGAAGTTACTCATCTTCACCCTTAATTTCCATCTTTAGAAAATTTAGCTCATAAACTTCAAAATTAATTACTTCCACTTTTATCAATCAACAGGAGCTTTTGATCATAACCCAATAAACACAGTTCACATTTAAAATTTGCAATGCATTCTACTTCCAAAGGGGTCATATTAGGAGGTGAATTCAGATTTAGTACCCCAATTTTTCCATGACTAGATATAACATATATCTTACCATTGAAGACAGCTCCATTAGCAATTGTCCATGGGGCATTAATAGGACTGCTACGTAATTTGTCACTGTAATGAAATGCAGTCCATTTGGCGTTTGTAGATCTACAAAAACGTATCTTTAAGCAAAATCTCCAAAGAGCTATGATTACAAACTCTAGCAAAGGCGTACCTTAAGAAGCAAGGATTAAATGACAACAAGGTGTTAGTATAAAAGATGAAATTAAATTCTATAAAGATGTAGTGTAAAACCTATATTTTATCCCTCCAATCCCAACATGCCACATCATCTTATCATATATTTAAGAATTAGTATAACCATACCCAATCAATTCTAATAACTATATACTAAATACAACCAAATTGAGAGTTTATTGAAATGTTATCTCGTGTGATAGAATGTATTGAATTTAAGTAAAATGATGATGTGTCAATCTCTTATTGGATGGTGTAAAACATGAGTTTTACACTCTCATTCTTACCAAATTTGAACTCATAAAAGATGTAGGAAAATGGAGTTCATGCCTGGTAAAAGGATTCAAAAGCCAATTATAAAGCAATATCTACAATTTTTCATTTTATATTTGCACTCACATAACCTATAAAGCTGAGACTTCTAGGACCTTTTATATGGGAAGAGAGTTTAGCCTCAACACCATTAAAAGTGTTTGACAAAATGTTTGATAGAAATTACTTCAATTATTTTCTTTTATATGTTTTGATCTATTCATGTAGTGAGTAATGAGGTTTTCCACTATTTTAATTGTCATAGATTACAATATGAACATTTGGTGAATATATCTGTGAATTTCTATAATTTGGTTTTTTGTTTCATGTTGTTATTAGCTCTAGAGAGATGGATGAGGGTTATGATTCCTAGGTATAACCTATTAAAAAAATTAAAGTAAATCCCTAGGCATTGATGTTGATCTTTTACTCAAATTTTGTTGCTTAATAATTTATAATCAAAATAATTGATAATCAAGTAGATAGTTTAGTAATTTTTTTTTTCATTCTAATAATATCTGTAATTTTTTTTAATTCTAATAAATATTATAGATGATATATATATATATATATACACTAGCCTCATCACACATGCTTTATGCGTGTGAAGAGGTTAATATCTGTAATTTTTTTTAATTCTAATAAATATTATAGATGATATATATATATATATATACACTAGCCTCATCACACATGCTTTATGCGTGTGAAGAGGCTTTAAAAAAAATTTGAATAAATTTGTTTTAAAGACATGGATTAATAGAAGAGTGTTTTATTTTTTAGAAATTTTAAGTATAGTTTGAGATATATATTTATTATCTTTGATGAGAATATCATAATAAATGAAAGAAAAAAAAAAGTACTGCATAAGTAAATAAGGGAAATGAAGAAGAACAAAATAAATAAAAACTCTCAAAACTCCTGTCTAAATGATAAGTTCAATACATAAATGGTAGGGTTGATGAATAAGAGGAAATCCAAACTAGCCTTCACAGAGCGAATCCACATGACAAGACTGATTCGGAAAATACCAGAATTGATTACAATTAATTAGGGGATATGGAACGTTCTCCTTGCAAGATTGGGAAAGTCGGGGGCCATCTACCATCAAAGAAGTACTCCACAGAGTAGTCAGAATCATATTTCCAAATTCTGTATATGCAATTATTAGAAGGCGAGATCCCAATAGCTTCCCAGCTTGTTATTTTGCTAATTCCTGAAAACTTATTTTTGAAGTCCTGGAACAATACTAGATCTCCCACGTTAGGAATCCTCACCAACTCCATCTTCAAAAAATTTAGCTCATAAACTTCATAATCAATATATACATATATCATAAGGAGCTGTTTATCAAAACAAAGTATCTGCCTCCATTCAGGTAACAAATTTGAATTGCACTTTACTTTCAGCAAGGTCATATGAGGATGCAGAGAATTCAGATTTAGTACCCTAATGTCATACTTATTTGATATATATATATATATATATATGTATATATATATATTTATATATATCTTACCGTTGAAGATAGCTAATCTGTAAATCTTATAAGGCTTATCATATTTATTAGAGTCTAATTGACATCTTTGAATTTACGGAAGTGTAAGCATTGACTAGAAAAACATATGATTATGAACTCTAGCAAAGGAGTAGCTAAGGAAGCAAGGGTGGCAGATTGAAAGCGATTAGGAGGGCAAAGAAAACGAAGTTAATGTCTTGTAAAGGGATTCAGAAGCCAAATTTGAGAATCTGGCATCTTCTTTTTCTTGTCTACGATGATCAAGTACCCAAAAGAAATCCCAAAAAGGTCTTTGCCAACAAGGCTAGGCAGTAATGACTTGAACACTTGAACCACCTTTGATCAACAATGCTATAGAAGTAAAAAAATTTCTTAGGTCCCCGTGATAAGAAAAGAACTATAAGTGGAGGTTGGGATGCCATAAACCCTTGCTTGTTTGCCAAAGCGTACAGCCTCCAAGTTCTACACACACAGGCAAAAAGGAGATAATCTATAGCACCAAACCACTTGGTTATCTTATGAAGCAAATCCTCAAGGAGCTCCGACCATGGCCAATTATTATTATCCACCATAAAAGCTCGGATTTGTGTTAAAATACAAGAGCTTGTTCAGACCCCAATTAAAAGTTAGAGTTGGATTGCTTTTACTCTAACTTAAACTAAATGCAGAACAAGAGTAAATAGCGCAGTAAACTGACAACTCTACCTTAAGCCATATTCACCCATTATCAACAATAAAATGAAAGTTTAAAGAGCAGGGAAAAAGGATACAAACACCGAAATATATTATCAAAGAGGAAACTCAAGAATTCCGCAAAAAACTTCTCCACGACCCTCCAAGTCAAAATCGATCCACTAGAGAATAAAATTGGAGTACACAAATAACAAAAGACTCTACAAATCTATTCTATCCCATGTACTTGAGCTCTCCAAGCTCCTGCTACCAACTGACTTCTTGGAGTCTTGTCTTATCTAGCTTTCTGGATCCCGCAATTCAGTCCAATTGCATCCGCCAATGAATGACACCTTCCAATACTTCCCAACAGCACCAAAATCTCACTTTATACTTAATATGAGTGTGTTAAGTGTTTGGATTAGCAACCTCTCAAAGATATAGAGATGGAGAGGTAGGAGTTGAGGAAAACCACAAGGAAATGTGTAGATGATTGTGGGTATAACAATTTCTAACTTTCAAATGTATTTTCTAGGGTTTTTTCTCTGAAAAGCACTCCCTACAATTTGTGGGTAATTAGGGTATATATAGTGTTGGTAAAGATATGGTAAAGCAAAACACAACTTTTTGCCAAACAAAAACTTTTGCGGGTCCATCGCTGGTTGGCCTTACCCGCGAGACAGTTGCAAAAAATACAACCTGGCACGACTCTTCATTTTCTAGTCATGTGCTCTACAAGTGACTCTTTTCGTAGGTTGCTTCTCGCGAGACAGCAGCCAGTCTCGAAATCCACTTGATCAATTTTTGAAGCTTGATTCTTCACCGATCTCTCACACTGATCCTTACAATTAAACCCACATACATACAAGGAAAATGATTGAAGAAAATACAATTAAATTTGGTACGAAATTAAAACCAACACAATATAGTTGGAAATCACAACTTTACACACCATATATCTTTTTCTTCTTACTTCTACGCCTACTACTGCTCCCTTGCAATTCCATGCCTATTTTGTAGAAAGAAAAAAAAAATAAAGATTAATGCTTATATATAACACTAAACAAACATCTAATATAATTAGATTCATAATAGTGGTGCAATATATGTGTATGTGTATATATATATATATATATTACAATGAAACATAACTGCACATGTACATATACTATATATACTTGGGCCATTTCATAGAAAAATATAGGAAATGCAAAATGAAACATATATCGATTCCTAGAATAATTCTTAGTACGATGTAATAGCTATGTTAAAATTAATTATTGAGCTTCATATGATAATTCATTCCTAAAGATATTCATTTAGTGTATATAGAAAATCTAAGGGCAAAGAAAATCACCTTAACGTCTTAGAGTGATGATCAGGTTGGTATAGCTAGCTTGTCTTTGAGAATTTGGTTTTCGCTAGGGTTCTTGCTTTCGGTCACCTACATATATAGAATTCTAGATACTGCCTTAAAAGTTTCAAAATGAAACGGGAATTAATTAGGGTTTGATAAGTTAGTTGGGAAGTTCAGTGAATTTTTCAGCCAAAATATGGTCAAATTTTTCGATAAACGAAACGAAAAATAATGCAATTAAGGAAATTTTTCGATAAACATAATGTAATTATTATAGTCCTCTCCGTTTCAAATGGCTGTGAGGTTTAATAATTTGTCATCTCAGCTACCCATTACGACGCTTCGATTTTTGTAAACAATAACAAATAGTCTAATTTTTTTGATAAACGAAAAAAATGTAATTCAGCAATTAAGTTTCTTGTCCAATTTTGTTTGTTCAGCTTATAATTAAAAATAAAAAAGTCAGCCAACTAAATCACAAAAATGCACCTAAGACCATGAGAATCCCTAGTCCCAATTGTGAGACAAAAACGAAGAGGGGGAGGATAGGAGAATGACTGAAGAACTTGAGATGCCCAGGCAACAGCAACAGCTACCCACCCATCCGAAGGTGAGGCAACCCACCCATCCAACAGCGAATGACCAAGCTCAAACATCCATTAATCATTGGGTTTCAGGGTTTTGATGATTTTTTCTGTTTCTTTTGTTTAGTCTGGGCTTTTTATTTTTTATTTGTTCTATAATTCCGTTGCTTGCTAAGCTAAGAAAACATTGGAGATGAAAGGTATTTTCTTTTGCTTAGGCAGTGTGGTTTTGAAGACAATTTTGGGCTGGAATTTAATTTTATGTTCTTTATTTTTGTTGTTTATGTTGACCCCTCTCAAACAAAGGACGTGAATTGGGATCCAAAGAATTGGACATCCTAGCATTATTAGCAATGTCCGGATCTCTTTTGCCATATTCGTTCCAGACCATCTTTGCCAAAACACAACTTGTACAAAATGGAATGGTATTTGGGTTGAAGTTATGATTCTCAATGTCCGTCTAAAGAGCCTGTGAAAATGAATAAAAATACATAACAAATTTTAAAAAAAGAGAAAGAAGAGATTTTGATACGTGTTTATACATACCCACTTGAAGGAGTTTGAGCGAAAAATTCAAAATCAATCTCAACTTCCATGGCCAAATCATTCTTCAAGTAAAACAAAAATAAATCGCAATAATTTCATTGAATTTCTAGGAAGCCAAACATGAAGTTAGTAAGGATACAAGAGAAAGACTTGGTGCCGCAAGAAAAGAGATCATGAGGATGAGAGAGAGGAGTTGGAGATGAGTTTGGCTGGTCGTGGGATTTCACGTGTCTTAGGTTTTTTTATTTATTTATTTTTATTGTTCCATTTGACATATTAGTTTTTTCCATTCAAAGGATAATGGCCGGGACTAAATTTACATAGCAATGAAAATGTTAGGGACCAAATTAACTCAATTGAAAGGTCATGAACTAATTTGAAATATAGTGTAAACGAAAGGGGCCGGCTTTGTAATTTATCCTAAAATCTAACCTTTTAAAATACTCCACACGTTTCTTTCAAAAAAAAAAAAACCAAGTTTTAAAATTGTGCTTACTTAAAAATGATTAAATATGATTAAAAAGAACATGAATATATTAAAGGCATTGATATATTGGCTTGACTTTTAAAATTTGACAAATATTAGAACAGCAAAAATTGAAATACTACTAGACAATAAATAAGCAAAAACTTATTGGTGTTTTGGTTTAATGATAAAGAACTATCATCAGAAGTAGATGCAATAAGTTGAAACCCTCTTAAAAAAAGACCGAGAGTATGATATATCTAGATTAAATTACGTTTTTTTTTCCTAAAGTTCTTTTTTGCTCCTGAAATTAAAAATCCCTTCACATGTTGCTGCCCAAGTCCCTTTCTACGGTTCCCAAAATTAAAAATCTTCAATGTTTTGGTAAATTTTGAAAAAAGTTTTTTAATCCCAATATAAATTTGGGGAAATTACAATTTACTACTTTAAATTATAGTACCTCATATTACAATTTAATTGCACCATAAATTATGACCCCTATTACATCTTACATCTTACACCCGACATTGACATTAAGTTTGTTGTTAAATTGTATTGAAATTCAAGTTGGGGTACAATGTGTAATAATAATCATAGTTTAGGGTACAAAACGTGCATCCAAAAAATTTAGAATACAAAATGTAAGCAAAAGTATAGTATACAATGGTAAAGTGTAATCAAGCCCAAACTAATAATAGAGACAACCAAACAAACTAAATAATTATTACAAAAGAATAGAAAATGCAACAAAATAACTCAATGATGATTACTATAGAATAACTATTCCATTCCCAAAATTATTCCTGCATTCCTAACATGGCTAAATGTTTGAAGGGATGAATGATCTGTACAATGACATGATCTAGGATAATTTGAAGTTCAAGAATCACAACCCCACCCTTCTCTCTAACTCCAATTATTGTTGTTTGTTTACATCAATCAATGGGGTATATATTGAACCCTATAACTTGAACCCTTTACAGTCCATATATAATAGAGTTTTAGTCTTCAATAGCCTTTAAAGCTTGTAAGGTTGCAACTTATTAAAATTATGATTAAATGATGAAATTTACCATTTCTTAAAAGCTTAAGTTTTGGGACAATTATTAATTTTATTTTTATTTTTATTTTTTAACTTATTAAAGCATAACAATCAGTATTTTATCACATGTGCCTAAAGCAATTCCTCAACAAACTAACATTCACCCTGTACTGACTTGGATTGAATGCAAGTGTGACAAATCCTTTAGCAACCCTAATTGCAGGGAAATTGGGAATTATCTTAAATGAGCATACCATAATGAAAAAAAAAAAAAAAAGTAAAAAAAGTACTGCGAAAGTAAATAAGGGAAATGAAGAAGAACAATATAAATAAAAACCTTCAAAACTCTTGATTAAATGATAAATTCAATACATAAATGGTAGGGATGATGAATAAGTAGAAATCCAAACTAGTCTTCACAGACAGAATCCACACGACAAGACTGACAAGGAAAATACCAGAATTTATTACATCTAGGTGGTATGTAACGTTCTCCTCGCAAGATTGGGAAAGACTGGGGGCATCTACCATCAAAGAACTTCACGGTGTAGTCAGAATCATATTCGCAAATACTGTATATGCAATTGTTAGAAGGCGGAATCCCAACAGCTTCCCAACTTGTTATGTTGCTAATTGCTGAGAACTTACTGCCAACCTGGAACAATGCTTGATCTCCCAAGTTAGGAATCTTCACCAATTCCATCTTCAATAAATTTAGCTCATAAACTTCAAAATCAGAACATCCAGAAATCAAAAGAAGCTGTTTATCAAAACACTGTAACTGCCACAATCCAGGATACACATTTGCATTGCTTTTTACATTCAGCAAGGTCAAATGAGGATGCAGAGGATTCAGATTTAGCACCCTAATGCCTTCAAAATTTGATATATATATCTTGCCGTTGAAGAGTGCAAAACTGTAAATCATATTAGGATTATCATATATATATTGAGTCCAGTTGACATCCGTGGACCTACGGAACTGTAAGCATTCACGGGAAAAACATATGATTATGAACTCCGGCAAAGGTGTAGCTAAAGAAGCGAGGGTGACATATTGAAACTGATTGGGAGGGCTAGGAAAAAAAAGTTCATGTCCCGTAAAGGGATTCAGAAGCCAAATTTCAGAACCTGAAATATTTTTCTTGTCTACGATGATCAAGTACCCAAAAGAAACCCAAAAAGCTCTTTGCCAATAAGGCTAGGCAGCAATGGCTTGAACAACCTTTGATCAACAATGCTATAGAAGTAACAAAATTTTTTCGATCCCCGATGTAAGAAAAGAACTACAAGTGGAGGTTGGGAGGCCATAAACCCTTGCTTTTTTGCCAAAGCGTACTTCCTCCAAGTTCTACACACACAGGCAAAAATGAGATAATCAATAGCACCTACCAATTAGTTATCTGACGAAGCAAAGTCTCAGGGAGCTCCGACCACGGCCTCCAATTTTTCTTCTTACTTCTACGCCTACTGTCCCCTTGCAATTCCATGCCTACCTTCGCAAAAGAAAAAAATAAAGATTAATGCTTATATATAACAGTAAACAAACATCTAATAAATTTCTATTCATAATAGTATTGTATTGTTTATAATTCAGTTTCCCACCACTAGTAGTACGTGCAATATATTATACAACGATTATTAAAAATACAAAATATTATAATATAATACATATATATTAAATACAAAATTTTAATAAATATTATTTAATAAATATTTAAATATAAAAAATACTCATTAAAATTTTTCAAGTTATTGAGCTTCCATATGATAATTTCATTCCTAAAGATATTCATTTAGTGTGATATAGAAAATTAAGGGCAAAGAAAATCACCTTAACGTCTTAGAGTGATGATCGGTTGGTATAGCTAGCTTGTCTTTGAGAATTTGGTTTTCGTAGGGTTCTTGCTTTCGGTCACCTACTATATAGAATTCTAGATACTGCCTTAAAAGTTTCAAAATGAAACGGGAATTAATTAGGGTTTGATAAGTTAGTTGGGAAGTTCATGAATTTTTCAGCCAAAATATGGTCAAATTTTTCGATAAACGAAACGAAAAATAATGCAATTAAGGAAATTTTTCGATAAACATAATGTAATTATATAGTTCCTCTCCGTTTCAAATGGCTGTGAGGTTTAATAATTTGTTCTCAGTACCCATTACGACGCTTCGATTCTTGTAAAANTATTAGAGGCATTGATATATTGGATTGACTTTTAAAATTTGACAAATATATTAGAACAACAAAAATTGAAATACTAGCTATTTGACGATAGACAAGCAAAACAAGACAGAGAGAATAATAAATCTAGATTAAATTACATTTTTTTTCCCCTCAAGTTCTTATTGCTCCTGAATTAAAAATCCCTTCACATGTTGCTGCTCAAGTCACTTTCTACGGTTCCTAAAATTAAAAATCTTTAACTTTTTGGTAAATTTTGAAAAAAGTTCTTTAATCTCTTATATAAATTTGGAGAAATTACAATTTGCCACCTTAAATTATACCTCATATTATACTTAATTGCAACATAAACTATGATCCCTATTACACTTTGCACTAGATACCAACATTAAGTTCATTGTTATATTGTACTGAAATTCAAGGTGGGGTGCAAAGTGTAACAATGATTATAGTTTAGAGCACAAAATGTGCATTCAAAAAATTTACGGTACAAAGTGTAATCGAAAGTATAGTTTATGGTGGTAAAATGTAATTTCTCCTATAAATTATATAATCAAGCCCAAACTAATAATATATAGAGACAACCAAACAACTAAATGATTATTACAAAGAATAGAAAATGCAAAAAAATAACTTAACGATGATTACAACATGACTGTTCTTGCACCCCAAACATGACTAAATGTCTAAAACTATTCCTACATTCCAAACATGGCTAAATGTCTAAAGGGTTGAATGATCTGTACAACGACATGATTTAGGATAACTTGGAGTTCAAGAATCACAACCCCACCCTTCTCTCCCCACCATTCTCTACCTCCAAATAATTGTTGTTTGTTTACATCCATCAATGGGATATATATATATATATATATTGAACCCTATAACTTGAACCTTTGCTGCCCATATATAAAAGAGTTTTAGTCTTCAATAGCCTTCAAAGCTTGTGTGGTTGTAGCTTATTAAAATTATGGTTAAATGATAAAATTTACGATTTCTTAATAGTTTAAGTTTTGGAACAATCATTTATTTATTTATTTATTTTTATCTTACCAAACCATAACAATCAGAATTTTATTACATGTGCCTCAAGCAACTCCTCAAAAAATTAATATTCACCATGTACTGACTTGGATTGAATGCACATGTGATAAATCCTAACACACGCCCTCTGACCTAGCAACTTGGTGATCATGTAAAGCAAAGCGTCAGGGAGCTCCGACCATGGCCTCCGATTACTATTGTCAACCATCTTTTTCTTCTTACTTCTAAGCCCCTTAAGATTTATGTCACTGTCCCCTTGCAATACCATGGCTACCTTTGCAAAAAAGAGGAAATAAAAATTAATGTCCACATATGACACTAAATAAACATCTTTTATAAAATTGTTAATTGAGCTGCATAATTTTTTTTTTCATTCCTCTATATATTTATCCAGATTATAATAAAAAATTTAAGAGGAAAATCTAGTCGTCCACAGTAATATAGATGAGACATTATTTTTTTCAAACCTCTTCTTCCTTATTATGGATTTGAAAAAAAAAAAAGAAAAAAAAGAAAAAAAAAAAAGAAACCTCATACTATAAAACTGTTACATTTAGGCACTAGCCAGTTGCCAAAACAAAATAATAGATGTAATTTTCTTAGTACTAATTTTTTATTGTTTTTTATTTAAACAAATTTATAATTTTGAAAAGATTTTCCTTTAACTCTCTTTAGGTGTAAAACTTGAAATACTCTTTGTATATTTCAAATGGTCATTTTGTTTACAGAAATCAAGGTTTTAAATTTCGTTCTGTTTGGATGCTTAATCCAGTGCCTTACCCTTCTTATTTCGTTTCAATCTAAATTTTGGTACGTTTTGATGTGTCGGACAACTTCCGGCCATTTTAATCTCTCAATTTCAGACTATTCCAGGCTGTGATGGATATTGAAACAAAAAAGAATTTGATTAATCAGTAAGAACATTTTTTCTATAAACAAACTACAATTATATCCTTTGAATTTCAAATGGCTTTGGCCTGTGGGGTAAATAAATAGTCACCTTGCTATCCGTTCCGTTGCTTAAACATTTTTATAAAAACAAAAACAATGAAGGACAAAATTTTTCGATAAAAGAAAAAAAAATGTAATTAATGAAAATTTTTCTATAGACAAAATGTAGCAAAACTTATCTGTGAGTTTAATAATTGTGACCTCACTGGCTCACTCCACCAAGCCCAAACAACATGGTTAATAGTGACCTCATTAATCATTCCTAGTGAGTTTTCCCAGCTTCGAAATCTATTTATTTTTTATAAAAAGAACAAGTTTCAAAAAAAATAAAAGTTCTGCATATAATCTTTGAAATATTTAAACTTAAAATTTTGAAAATGTTAACGGGCATTGATATATTACGAAGGCAATAAATTAGCGACCATTTACTTTTAAAATAAAACAAATAATTTGGAATAGCAAAAATTAAAACAAAATAAGACAGTGAGAGTATGATAAATTTAAATTACTCAGCAAAAAAAAAAAAAAAAAAAAATGATAAATCTAAATTAAATTGCAATTTTCCCCTAAAGAATTACAAACACTTTTATTATTGTGTTTCTTTTTAATGGAACTCTTTTTGATACTTTAATAGTTGGGTGACATGTGATTTGAAACTTAGATCTCATGAGAAAGACTATAAGATAACAACTAATTAAGTTACAAGACTTTTAATCTTTTTATCATATATTTAATGTATGACTTTTTAGGATTCAAGTGATAGCCCAATTGTGATGGTTACCTTTGTGGTGCTCTATATCTAAGCTTTGACATTTGAATATTTTCCTCCTCCACTATTTAGTATTTACCTATCCAAATTTTTTTTCTTTTTGAAAATTGCCAATTCTTTGCCTGTGCAAGTCAAGGTATGTATATATATGATGAGTTTAAGTTGTCTATATATATATATAAACCAGTTAAACCTATCTATATATAGAAGATTTTCCTATAAGCATCATTGAAGAAAATCCTAGGATTCACTAAACACTTAGAATTAAGTAAAAAAGTCTTAAGTTATGAGTATTATATCCATGTCACTATATGTGTTTACAAATATGTTGGGAAAGGATCATTCTTTTTTCATATTGATATGTGTGTAGATCATGGGAGTAACAAAAAAATATGAGTTTATATGAGATAATTGATATGTATAGACACACACTAGTCTTATCACGTACATTTTGCACGTGCGATGAAATATTTTTTTAACAGCTTTGATATATTCAATAACAGAGAAATTTTCATGGAAATATCTCTCTTTATTTTGTAACTTCCACCATTGTTGTTCTTCAAGCTCAAATCTTAAAGTTCCCTTAACACAGCAGTTAGTGAAAATTAGTCAAAATAGATTGATATATTTCTGGTTGCTTTGTTCTCATCACCCTTTTGCTAACTTATGTTTTATGTCTTTTTAATCCTATCAAGGACTAGTATTCATATATTTCAACACCTCGTGAAAATGAGAGGAAAAAAAATAAGGTGCAACCATATTAAACAATTATAATTCCAAAATTAAAAATCACTGAAAATTTTGGTGCTCTTTAGTCACTTTTTTTAATAAAAAAAATTGTATTTGCTTCCAAGCTCATTAATGGATGACGTTTTTGTTCCAAGTTCATTAATTTTATTAAGGAATAAATAATCAAGCCAATAATGACAATAACGATAAATGTGACATTGTGACAATGATCTAAAACTTCTAAGAAGATTTTAAAAGTCAGAAAAATAGCGGCAGTAAACTTTAGCCACCCTAATTGCAGGAAATTATCTTCGATGAGCATATCGTAATAAATGAAAGAAAAAAAAAAGTACTGCAAAAGTAAATAAGGGAATTGAAGAAGAACAAAATAAATAAAAACCCCCAAAACTCCTGTCTAAATGATAAGTTCAATACACAAATGGTAGGGTTGATGAATAAGAAGAAATCCAAACTAGTCTTCACAGAGAGAATCCACGCGACAAGACTGATGAGGAAAATACCAGAATTTATAACCTCGTATGTAACGTTCTCCTCGCAAGATTGGGAAAGTCTGGGGGCATCTACCATCTAAGAACTTCACAGAGTAGTGACAATCATGTTCATAAATTCTATATATGCAATTATTAGAAGGCGGGACCCCAATAGCTTCCCAACTTCTTGTGTTGCTAATTGCTGAGAACTTACTGCCATCCTGGAACAATGCTTGATCTCCTAAGTTAGGAATCTTCACCAATTCCATCTTCAAAAAATTTAGCTCATAAACTTCATTTTCAGAATATCCACAAATCACAAGAAGCTGTTTATCAAAAACCAGTAACTTCCTCCATCCAGGTTCCAAATTTGGATTGCTTTTTACTTTCAGCAAGGTCAAATGAGGGTGAGAATTCAGATTTAGTACCTTAATGTCATCCTCATTTGATATATATATCTTACCGTTGAAGAGAGCTAAACTATTAATCCTAAAAGGATTATCATATTTATATAGAGTCCAATAAACATCCGTGGATCTACGGAACTGTACGCATTCATGGGAAAAACATATGATTATGTACTCTGGCAAAGGAGTAGCTAAAGAAGCAAGGTTGACATATTGAAACTGATTGGGAGGGCTAGGAAAACGAAGTTCATGTCTCGTAAAGGGATTCAGAAGCCAAATTTCAGAACCTGAAATCTTTTTCTTGTCTACGATGATCAAGTACCCAAAAGAAACCCCGAAAAGCTCTTTGCCAATAAGGTTAGGCAGTAATGCCTTGAAACACCTTTGATCAACAATGCTATAGAAGTAACAAAATTTCTTTGGCCCCCGTGTTAAGAAAAGAACTACAAATGGAGGTTGGGATGCCATAAACCATTGCTTGTTTGCCAAAGCGTACAGCCTCCAAGTTCTACACACACAGGCAAAAAGGAGATAATCTATAGCACCTAACCACTTAGTTATCTGATGAAGCAAAGCCTCAGGGAGCTCCGACCATGGCCTCCGATTATTATTATCCACCATCTTTTTCTTCTTACTTCTACGCCTACCACTGCCCCCTTGCAATTCCATGCCTACCTTTGCTCAAAGAAAAAATAAAGATTAATGCTTATATGTAACACTAAACAAACACATGATAGATTTAGATTCATAGTAGTATTGTATTGTTTATAATTCAGTTTCCCACCACTAGTAGGGCAATATATTATACAATGAAACATAATTGCACATATGCTATAGGTATAGTTGGGCCATAACCCATCATTGAAGAATATATATAGGAAATCATATATTGATTCCTAGAACATGTTTAATACGTAAAAGCCATGTTAAAATTGTTTATTGAGGTTCATATGCTTTTTCATTCCTAAAGACATTCATTTATATAGAGAATTAATAATGAAAATATAAGGGCAAAGAAAATCACCTTAACGTCTTAGAGTGATGATCTGGTGGCTATAGCTAGCTTGTCTTTGAGAATTTGGTTTCTGCTAGGTTCTTGTTTTCGGTCACCTATTTATATAGCATTCTAGATACTGCCCTAAAAGGATCAAAATGAAACGGGAATTAATTAGGGTTTGATAAGTTGGTTTGGAAGTTCAATGGATTTTTCAGCCAAAAGATGGTCATATTTTTTATCGGTTAACAAAACGAAAAGAATGTAGTCAAGCAAAGGTCTAGTGTTTTCGATAAACGAAAAGAAAAGTAATGCAATTAAGGAAATTTTTTGATAAACATAATGTAATTATTATAGTCCTCTCAGTTTCAAATGGCTGTGAGTCTTAATAAGTTGTCGCCTCGTTACCCATTTCGAGGTTTCGATTTTTGTAAACATTGTAAACAATAACAAATAGTTTAATTTCTTTCCGTTAAACAAAAAAAATGTAACTAGGGAATTTTAACTAAGTTTTTTGTCCATTTGTCTTTTGTCCAGCTTATAAAATCTAACCTTTTAAAGTACTCTACATGTTTCTTTCAAAAAAGAAAAGAAAAAAAAAATCCGAAGTTTTAAAGTTGTGCTTATTTAAACATGAATAAATATGATTAAAAAAAAAAAACATGAATATATTAAAGGCATTGATATATTGGATTGACTTTTAAAATTTGACAAATTTATTAGAACAGCAAAAATTGAAATACTAGCTATTAGACTGTAGACAAGCAAAACAGGACAGAGAGTATGATAAATCTAGATTAAATTACGTTCTTCTTCTTTTTTTTCCTAAAATTCTTATTGCTCCTGAATTAAAAATCCCTTCACATGTTGCTGCTCAAGTCACTTTCTACGGTTCCTAAAATTAAAAATCTTTAATGTTTTGGTAAATTTTGAAAAAAAGTTCTTTAATCCTAATATAAATTTGAGAAAATTACAATTTACTACCTTAAATTATACCTCATATTACACTTTAATTGCATCTTAAATTATGACTCGTATTACACTTTGCACCCGACAATGACATTAAGTTTATTGTTAAATTGTACTGAAATTCAACTTAGGGTTGCAAAGTGTAACAATGATTATAGTTTAGAGTACAAAACTTGTATTCAAAAAATTTATGGTACAAAGTGTAATTAAAAGTATAGTTTACATTGGTAAAATGTAATTTCTCTTATAAATTTTGTAATCAAGCCCAAACTAATAATAGAGACAACCAAACAACTAAATGATTATTACAAAAGAATAAAAAATGCAACAAAATAACTTAAGGATGATTACAACAGAATAACTATTCCATTTCTAAAACTATTCCTGCATTCCAAACATGGCTAAATGTCTGAAGGGTTGAATGATCTGTACAATGACATGATCTAGGATAACTTGGAGTCCAAGAATCACAACCCCACCCTTCTCTCTACCTCCAATTATTGTTGTTTGTTTACATCCATCAATGGGATATATATCTATATATATATATATATATATTGAACCCTATAACTTGAACCCTTTACTATCCGCATATAAAAGTTTTAGTCTTCAATAGTCTTTAAAGTTTGTACGGTTGCAGCTTATTAGAATTATGGTTAAATGATAAAATTTACATTTTCTTAATAACTTAAGTTTTTGGACAATCATTATTATTATTATTATTATTATTTATCTTCTCCAAAAAAAAAAAAAAAAAAAACCATAACAATCAGTATTTTATCACATGTTTATTATTATTATTATTTATCTTCTCCAAAAAAAAAAAAAAAAAAAACCATAACAATCAGTATTTTATCACATGTGCCTCAAGCAACTCCTCAAAAAAATTAATATTCACCATGTACTGACTTGGATTGAATGCACATGTGATAAATCCTTTAACACACGCCCTTTGATCTTCATTTTGCATATGTATTAATCTTCACCCTGTATCCTGAGCACTACATTCTGCATTCTGTACATCTGTTTGATCTTCACTGTGCTCTGCATTGTCTTCAATGCACTCTGCAGACGTGTGATTTGGTTCCCTTAACACAACAGTTAGTGAAAATTAGTCAGAAAAGATTCATACGTTTCAGGTTGCTTTGCTTTGTTCTCATCCCCATTTTGCTGTCTTATGTCTTTTTAATCCTATCAAGAACTAGTATTCATATATTTCGGCACCTTGTGAAAATGTGAGGAAAAAAGAAAGGTGCCAGCATATTAAACAATTACAATTCCAAAATTCAGGAAGTTGAAAAAGAAATCAAAAATAAAAGAAGCATGATCCATTTTTCTTACAATGATCTATTGCTGCTGAAATTAAAAATCACTGCAAATTTTGGTGCTTTATAGTCACTTTTTTTAAATTTTAAATTTTGTATGTTTTTTTGTTCCAAGTTCATTAATTTTATTAAGAAATAAATAATCAAGCCAATAATAACAATGACAATAGTGGTAAATGTAACAATGACATAAAAATTTTAAGAAGATTTTGCTGAAAAGAATAGAATTACCATTGTTGGATTTTTCTTATCACAAAAGAGATGGTACAATCTGCACAGGTTGACTATGTGCCCGTTTGGTTGGACTTTTAGAGCCCACTTTTACATGTTATGCGCATTTTGCAAATGCTGAGACTGTTTTTTGCGTTTGGCTCAGCCCAAAACGCAACTTTTTGAAAAAAGTTGCGTTTTGGGCCAAGGCAAAAAACAGCCTATCAACGCGCAACAAATATGGAGCTCAGAGGTCCATAACAAGCAAACGCGCATTTACATATATCCGTTGGAGAGTAGAATTACGAAATTGCCCTTGACTAAAGGGCAAAGGGCAAGGGGTCTTTAGAGGAATCACGCACGGTGCCCTCATTTCTTCCTCTCATCTCATCTCATCTCTGTGCGCAGCTCCCTCACCCAGCAGAAGTCTCCTCTCAGCTCTGCTCTGCCGTGCGTAAGTACCCGTTTCTCTCTTTTATTTTGTCTTGAAAATCTTCTTCATCTTTCGTCTTCTTCAGCGGGCCTTCCTCTGCAATTTTTTTTTTTTTTTTTTTTTTTGTCTAATCTGATCTGAGGAATATGTCTTGAAGGTCGAGTTTTGATAAACAAAACACCAACCAAGGCCGATCTGCTACCAAAAACCGCCAGGTACAACACTGATCTGAATTTTTTTTTTTTTTTTGTTACCTATCAAAAAAAAAATTCAGATATTGCATGCTTTGTTCTTGCTAAAGATCATTTGTTCTCTTGCCGGGAACTGAAAAAAATTTGTGGATGCTCTGTTTAAGTTCTCTCCCCTGCAAAATTTGTGGATGATCTATTTTTTTTTTTTTTATTTTAATTTTGTGGATGCTCTGTGTCCTCTCCCTGCAAAATTTGTGGATGATCTATTTGTTTTTTTTTTTTTTTTGGGTAGAAAGTAGCGAATTACATCAAATTAAATTGTAGTTTTTGGTAACTCTTATAGAGGCGATAGTTTGCGTAGCATATAGAGCAAAAAATTTTCATAAACTAGGGCCTTTTCAGTTATTCTTGTTTGTGATAAGGTACAAAGAAATGTACTATTTTTACAGAGGATCAATTTTCCAACCGTCCAAGATAATGAGGCGTCCAGTCATAATTCATGGTTCCTAGAATTTGGTGTGTTGCGAATGTATGGTTATCAGTCAATACAATTCTCTCAAGCTTCCAGGAATGTATACGGTGTCTTGTAGGGTTCTTTCTTTACCTCTCTCTAATTGAGAGTGGGGGTTGAAAGAAAAGCTTGAAAACTTATGCATCTATGAAAATTTAAGAGTTTGAAGTGCTGCTGGTTCTGCAGAGAGCGAACCTCATGACAGGGAAAGAAAGAAAAGAAAAGAGTGAACCAAAATGGATGCTCTGTGTCCTAGAAATACAAAAATTTTCAGTGCTACATGCTTTGTAATTTTTTTTCTTTTGTGGATGCTCTGTAACAGTGATGATGATAGTGCTACACATGCTTAGGGAAAAATGCTTTGTAACAGTGCTTTGGGTAATTTTCTTTTGTGGATGCTTTGTAAATGCTTTGTAATTTTAGGGAAAAATTCTTTGTAATCTGTAAAATGCTTTGTAAAATGCTTTTCTGTTGGCTGTAAAATTATTTGTAAAATGCTTTTCTGTTGGCTGTAAAATGCTTTGTAATCTCTCGTGCAATGCTTAGGGAAAATTTTAGTGACACTGATTTTGCCCCCAAATTTCACACACNTTCCATCTTCAAAAAATTTAGCTCATATACTTCATGATTATTTCCAATTGCATTAATCAACCCCGTAACCACAGTCCACCTTTCAAATTTGGAATGGATTTAACTTCCAATGGGGTCACATATGGACAAGAGTTTAGATTTACCACTCCTATTCCAGCACCAGTTGTTATTGCATACAATTTTCGCTTGTACACGGTTAAATCAACAAATATCCAGTGATCATTGCAATCACAACGAGTCCAATCGGCATATGTGGATCTACAAAACTGTAGATATGAGCCATATCTGAGATAGGCTATGATTACGAACTTTGACAAAGGTGTCTCTAAAGAAGCAAGGATGACACGATTATGCTCTAGAGAAGGGCAAAGGACACGGAGTTCATGTCTTGTAAAAGGATTTATAAGCCAAATTTGAGAATTTACCGCATCTATCTGGTCTTTTACCACCAAGTACCCATATGAGATCCTATAACAGACTTTGCCAACAAGGTTAGGGAGTTTAGCCTTGTACTTCCTTCCATCAAAGATGTTAAAGAAGTAGCAAGCTCTCTTAGAACGATTTGGCATAAACATAACAAGTGGAGGTTGGGATGCCATAAACTCTTGCCTGTTTGCCACAGCATACAACCTCCATGCTCTGCAGACACAGCCAAACATGAGATAGGCTATAGGACCTAGCAACTTGGTGATCATGTAAAGCAAAGCGTCAGGCAGCTCCGACCATGGCCTCCGATTACTATTGTCAACCATCTTTTTCTTCTTACTTCTAAGCCCCTTAAGATTTATGTCACTGTCCCCTTGCAATACCATGGCTAACTTTGCAAAAAAGGGGAAATAAAAATTAATGTCCACATATGACACTAAATAAACATCTTTTATAAAATTGTTAATTGAGCTGCAATTTTTTTTTTTCATTCCTCTATATATTTTTCCAGATTATAATAAAAAATTTAAGAGGA
The DNA here is from genome assembly GCF_002906115.3 of Quercus suber. Taxonomy (NCBI): domain Eukaryota; kingdom Viridiplantae; phylum Streptophyta; class Magnoliopsida; order Fagales; family Fagaceae; genus Quercus; species Quercus suber. Next base: position 673,423 of record NW_027069758.1, on the reverse strand, counting down.
AAATCTTAAACTTAAAAAAAATTATAAAAAAAAAAAAATCAGTCTCTTTGTAAAAAGTCTTTAATTTGGTCCTTAAGTTTTTCTAAATTTTCATTTTGATCCCTACTGTCATCTTATTAAAATTGCTAACATAATTGATAAATTGCTCATCTTATTAAAATTGCTAACATAATTGATAAATTGCTCACTTAATACACAAGTGACTAATAAAAAATATTTAATTGATTATTATAAAAGCCAAGTCTACATCTCAGTAAATAAAATAATAATGTCAAAATAAAAATAAAAATCTGAAAAAATGAATGGAAAATGCCAGGATTTCAACTTATTGCACAACTTACCAAGTGGCAAGCTGTAAGCAATAGAAGAAAAATAGTGAATCCATAACTCCACCATTCACAACTCGCCATGCGGCGAGTACTGTGGTAAAAGTTATTCAATAATTTATGGTCCCAGCATTGCTTAAAATGAATTTTAAAAAAAGGTTCCCATCTTTTCTTGCACTTTCTTCATTTCTTGGCAACCAAACATAGCAGGTGCAGCCTAGGAAGCACAGGGTATGGGTATAGGCACGAGTACAACATGGTGATACAAGCAATTTTTGAAAAATTTTAACATAAAATAGTGTATGACACGGGTACTAAATGAAGTGTCAGTACTTCCTAGTATGTAGTTCATATCAATGCATCCTAAAACAAAAGGCTAGAAACCTCATCCAAGCAATACTCTCTCTCTCTCTCTCTCTCTCTCTCTCCAATACAAAACATACAAACACAGACAACAGACAAAAAAAAAAAAAAAAGGCCTTTTAAAAACTTAAAAAAGACATCATTTTCGGTTTTACACAGAAAAAAAAGAAAAAGAAAATGCAATCAGAACTTTTAATGCCTGATCATTAACCATAATAATACATGCTTTGGTTTGGTTTTAAAAAATTTGAGGTTAGATATTACCTTGCAATGTCCAAAACAGAGGATTGAGAGTAGTGTGAGAAATGCGGTGGTGGTGGCTGCGGTGAAGGGCTTTTTTTTTTTTTTTTTTTTGGCTTAAGGGTTTGGTAAAGTTTCTCTGCAAGCTTAGAAAATCTTTTTATTTTCTGAAAAAGAACACGGACGTTTCTCCAAAATAATAGTACTAGAAGATTTCAAATTGCACTTATAAATTTTTAATATTTAAACTTGAATATGGAACTCAGTAAATTAAGGAACATTTACTGTCAAAATAAAACAAATAATCCAATTTGGAACAGAAAAATATGGAATACTAAAAGACAAACAAAATAATACCAAGAAAGTATAGTAAATCTAAATTAAAATTTATTTCCCTAAAGATGTTTTTTTTTAGAATCTTACTCCCCGAACCAATTTGTTTGTTCTGTTTTAAAAATCTATTTTTCTAACTTTTTAAAGAAATATCATTTATTGTTTTGTCTGTTGAATAAAAAAGTATAAGTTTCTAGAACTATCCTTATTAATTTAAACTTTAGAAAAACAATGGCATTAACTTTTAAATAAAATAAGGAGTAAGATAGAAATTTTATTTATTAATTCTAGAAAGTGGACTTTATTTATTATTTTTTTTTAAGAAAACATTAGTACTTATTAAAACACACGAACATGAAAGTAGTATATAAATTTTTTTAAACAGGCAAGAGGACTTTATTTTGATACTTATTTTCCTAAAGCATTGTATACACATGCGCATTATTCCATGCGTCTGTTTTTTATGATACTTTGTTTTAATGTATGATTTTTTTTTAAGGTTCAAGTGATGGTCTAAAAAGGTTGCCCCTCAGTTGTCCCTGGGTGCCTATCGGTCTGCAATTCTTAGTCTTACACGACCAACTGGAAATCAGGTTGCACATCTTATTGCCAAAGTAGCAAAGAACTACCTTCTCACCAAAAAAAAAAAAAAAAAAAAGAACTTAGACAGTGAAAACGTATGGCTTGAAGAAAGCCCTGTTTTTCAGTGCTCTTGCTCTCTCATTATGTACTTTCTCTTAATCTCTCTTAATGAATTGATATCATGGTTTAACTTCAAAAAAAGAAAAAGAAAATACTTGAATATATTATCAAGCATTGATATATTGGATTGTCTTTTAAAATATGACAATTACATTGGAACAACAAAAATTGAAATAATACTAGACAAACAAAATAAGACAGTCTTATCAACAAAAAAAAAAAAAAAAGTCAAGAATGTAATAAATCTAGATTAAGTTACATATTTTGGCTAAAGATCATATTGCTCCTGAAATTAAAAATCCCTGCACATGTTATTGCTCCAGTCAATTTTTATGGTTCCCAACTCTTACTAATAGAATGACAATAACCATTATAGGATTTTCATTTCACAAATGCAGTTGTGCACTTTCCACAATTGCCACACAATTGGGCAGCAGGAACCTTTAGCTACAAAATATATATACACTTCAAATCCATAAACAAAGGATTGTTTAAATGAATAAGGTAGGGAAGAAGAACAAAAAGAAATCCTAACTAGTTATTAGAAAGAGAATCTACATGACTAAATTGCAAGACAGGTGTGGAAAATACCAGAATGGAACACCCAAGGGAAAATGTGGCATACGTTTTCCTTGCATGTTCTAGAAAGACCCTCGATCTCTACCATCCAAGAAATTTAAGATGCATTTGCAAGTCACACCAACATTGTATAAGCAATTTGAATAATGTTGGCTCCACTTCCATATGGTCATGCTGCTAAATCTTGAGCCCATATCATAATCCAGAAACAATGCTTGATCAGTGAAGTTCTGAATCCTCATCCATTCCATCTTCATAAAATTAAGCTCATAAACTTGACATTCTTCCTTCATAATTCCTATAAGGTTGAAATTTATCAACCATCTTGTTGGCTTTATTCTGTGTCAATTTGCTTATAATTTAGCACTTAGTGACCTTGTATTTAGGTGGGGTAGTGTGTGAAGAGAGTGTGAAGAATTGCTCATCTTTGTGCAAAGAAGTAGAGACTCGGGGCTAGGACTCACGACTGACTCGCGGCTTGTAAGCCACCAAATGTTGTGTATGTGAGAAGCATGCGGGAAGGTGAAGGGTCATGTCAGCTGTCGCACTATAGGACAAAAGTCCCAGGCTGGTCAGGCCGTTACCTTGCAACTTGGATAAGCCGCGAGGCCAAGCCGTCAACTTACCCTGTTTGGCAAAAATTGACTCTTCATATTCCAAACACACACCACTATATATAGACCCTTATACCCACGAAATCAAGAGAGTTTCCAAAGATAATTTTGTGAGAGAAACCCTAAAGAAAAACAAGATTGCCTCATCCCCAATCTTCACTAAGAGACTCTACAAATTCCTCTATTCTCTTCCTCTCCATTGATACATCCTTGAGAGATTCTTGACCAAATCATTTTCTCATCACACCCACGTCTGTGAGAAGGTTCATTTGGTGCTAAGGGAAGCAGTTTGGAAGGGACTAATGACTATTGGTTGATGCTATGGTTTATAGCGGAATTCGGTAAGCTAAAGAAGAAATAGGTTCGACGCAACCTTATTGGAGTAAGAAGCTTGGAGGGCTTAGGTACACTGGGTAAATTAGGCTTGGAGGGCCTTCTGTTCATGTATCCAACTACATTATTTAGTGGATTATTTACTGCTTGGAGGGCGGCGGAGAGGTTTTACGTCGAGAGCTTCGGTTTCCTCTTTGATAACACATCGCGTGTTGTCCTTGTGTTTGCACATCTCTTCCTTTATCTTTGCCTTTTATTTTCTACTGTGGATGTGATTATATTTGGCTTAGATTGTTTATCAATTCTGTGTTTGGCTTATGTTCATATTCCGCACATTAATTGTTTGATAATAAGCTTGAATTAATATTTTGTAATTTGAGGTCAAAACGTTCAAGAATGTTTTAGACACATATTGAACTTTCAATTGGTATCAGAGCGGGTGCACTCTTTGTGGTTTGATTACTTGAGTGCGATCCTAGACCCCTTGGCTATGGATGCTGCTGTGAAAAAGGTCTTGTTGAATTGTGATTTAAATGTTTGTGATAATGACTCTATGAGTTTGTTTGAAGGGTGTTCTAAAAATGAACTTTTTGAGTTAATTAAATCCAGGAAATATGCTAGGATGTTTGTTCACATGCTGAAATACTATGAAACTACGAACCACATCTTACACAATAGTCTATGTGAGTCTAACTCTTTGATTGAAAAGTACAAAAGAAGAAATAAAACATTGTGTGAAAAGGTTGATAATCTGAAAACGAAAATTCAATCTGGCAGAAGCATGGAAAATAAAGATGAAGTTATGTTTGATGGTCAAGAATGCTTGTCTCATGCTTGTCTGTTTGTGCACACCTCATTGAAGGTTTTTAACTTATGCTTATAGTATCTTGATCGTGGATGCTCTCATCATATGACATGAGATAAATCACTCTTTAAGACTCTTAAAGAGAAAGCCTATGATTATGTGACTTTTGGTGATGGGAGCCATGCTCAAGTTCTCGGCAAAGGGACAGTTGAAATACTGGGATTATCTCTATTGAAAGATGTGCTATACATTAAAGGATTGAAGGCAAATCTCTTAAGCATCACTTAAATCTGTAATGAAGATTTTCTTGTCCAATTCTCAAAGAAGGAGTGCATAATCATTGATGAAAAAGGGATTCAAGTCTTGGAGGGAAATAGGACTACTGACAATTGCTATGGAGTAGTCCCTACGGCACCTACTTCATGTAGAAGTGCTCGTGTTAATATGCCGAAACTTTGGCATCACATGTTTGGACATGCAAATTTCAAACAAGTATCTAAAGTATCTAAACTTGAGGCAGTTGAGGGACTTCCAAAGTTTGGAAAGGTGGAGAAGACTATATGTGGAGCATGCTAAATGGGAAAACAAACAAAGGCAAGCCATCACAAGGTGAATGTGATTGCTATCTCACGGTGTTTAGAGCTTCTTCACGTTGATCTAATGGGGCCTACAAGAACTAAAAGCCTAGGAGGAAAGAGATATATTATGGTGGTAGTTGATGATTTCTCAAGATACTATTGGGTGGAATTCCTTAGAGAGAAGTTTGAAGCATGTGATAAAATGCAAAGACTATGTAAAAGACTACAGAATGAAAAAGGAGTTCCCATAGTTAAAATCAGAAGTGATTATGGGAAGGAATTCAAGAATGCTAAATTTGAAACTTTCTATGAAGAGCATGGTATCAAGAAGGAATTCTCAGCTCCAAAGACTCCACAACAAAATGGGGTGGTTGAAAGAAAGAACTGGGTGATCCAAGAGATGGCAAGAGTCATGCTCCTCAACAAAAACATTCCACAAAAATTCTGAGCTGAAGTTGTGAACACATCATGTCACATTGGTAATAGAATCTATTTCCGAGTAGGGACAAAGAAGACGTCATATGAAATATGGAAAAAAAAAGAAACCCAAGGTGAAGTACTTCATAATATTTGGGAGCACATGTTACATTCTGAATGATAGGGAAAATCTGGGTAAATTTGATGCTAAGAGTGATGAAGAAATATTCCTAGGTTACTCTACAAATAGCCGAGCCTATAGAGTGTACAACAAGCGAACTAAGACGGTGATGGAATAAATCAATGTGGTCATAGACGACACCATATCAGACAAGGAAATTAAGGATGATGGAAAAGGGCTCAAACTCGAGAAGAATGAGGATGATGATGATATGTCCCTAAGTGATGATGCAGAGAAAGAAACACCCGGAAAGGAGTCTACACCCTCTATATCGAGAAGAGAGACTAGATCAACACAAGAAGTCTCAAGTCCACTCACACCTCCAGAAGTTCAACCCCCAATTTCTCATTATGAGGAACTCTCAACTTCCAAGAAACCTTCATCAAGAGTGACTCTCAATCACCCATCAAGTAATATTATTAGTGATGTAAATGAGGGACTTCGTTTGAGAAAAGGACCAAGATATAGTGCCAACCATGTGACATACAACTGTTATCCTGCTCAATTTGAACCTAAAAAAGTTAGAAGAAGCTCTGAAAGATGAGAATTGGGTAGAGTCTATGCGCTAGGAGCTACATCAATTTGTTAGAAATGATGTATGGGAATTGGTTCTAAGGCCTGAAGATACACATGTGATTGGCACTAAGTGGATTTTTAAGAACAAAATAGATGAAGATGGTGAAGTTGTTCGAAATAAGTCTAGATTGGTGGCTCAGGGGTATACTCAAGTGGAAGGCATAGATTTCGATGAATCGTTTGCTCCAGTAGCAAAACTAGAGTCCATTCGAATTCTCTTGTCCATAACATGCATCATAGATTTCAAGTTGTATCAAATGGATGTGAAGAGTGCCTTCTTAAATGGTTTTCTAAATGAAGAAGTCTTCGTTGAGCAACCAAAGGGGTTTGAAGATCCTCACTTTCCAGGTCATGTGCTAAGACTGAAGAAGCCTTGTATGGGTTGAAGCAAGCACCAAGAGCATGGTATGATCGTCTCATCACTTACCTATTAGATCATGGGTTCAAAAGAGGTCAAACAGATCGAACATTGTTTGTTAAAAGGGATGAAAAATCCCTCATTGTTGCTTAAGTGTACATGAATGATATTGTTTTTGGAGCCACAATTGATCAACTAGCTCATGAATTTTCGGAAGAAATGAAAAGGGAATTTGAAATGAGCATGGTGGGAGAGTTGAACTACTTCCTAGGGCTTCAAGTGAAACAACGGAAAGATGGAATATTCATTTCTCAAGAGAAGTATGCCAAAAATCTTGTCAAAAGATTTGGCCTGGATTCTAAGAAACATACTTCTACTCCTATGAGCTCCTCTGCAAAACTAAGCGTAGATGCAGCTGGTGTTGACATCAATCCAACACTTTATCGTTGTATGATTGGCAGTCTTCTCTATCTCATAGCAAGTAGACTAGATATTGCATTTAGTGTCAGGGTATGTGCACAGTTCCAAGCTGCTCCTAAAGAATCCCACATAACAGAAGTAAAGCGAATCATTCGCTATGTCAATGGCACGTTTGACTATGGGATTTGGTATACAAAATATCCGAATGAGTGTTTGGCAGGATATTCAGATGCTAACTGGGCAGGGTGCATTGATGATAGGAAAAGCACGTCTAGTGGGTGCTTCTATCTTGGAAATAACTTGGTTTCCTGGATGAGCAAAAAGCAAAATTCAGTATTCCTTTCAACGGCCGAAGCTGAATACATTGCAACTGGGAGTTGTTGTACACAATTGTTATGGATGAAAAAGCTATTGAAAGATTATGGAATTTCTCAAGACACTATGTGTGTGTTCTGTGATAACACTAGTGCCATAAACTTATCAAAGAATCCAGTTCAACACTCCAAATCAAAGCATATCAAGATCCGTTATCACTTCATTCGGGACTTGGTAGAGGGCAAGATAGTTTGTCTAGAGTTCATAAATACTGACAATCAAAAGGTAGACATATTCACCAAACCTCTTGATGGCCCGAGGTTTAAATCCTTGCGTAAGACCATTGGTGTTGTTATCATTCCTTGAACTCTATCTTCCATAAAATCCCTTTGTGTTTTGTTTGCATTATGTTTCTTATTTTTGTTATCCCTGTTTTTATTGTTTTTCTTTGTTGTTCTGTTTTTTATCAATCTTTATTACTTTTATGTCAAAAATTCAAAAACACATAAAAAGTAAAAAATCCAAAAGTTTAATCAACTGTGTTAAGTGTAGTCTCAAAGCATGTTTTGTCTTATACCTTTATACAAATGGCTTTGTGCATTTAACGAGTTCAGCTTGTCTCTTATGCACTCATATCATTGTGGAAGAAATTTTAAAATCTATGTGACTATTGTAAATAAATCTTCAACCTTGTCATGAATGATTAGTGAATGGTTTTGTTGATCTTGAGACATGCATAGACTTGTGCCTATATATCTTCCCACTTTTATTTTATTGCTTTACTCAAAGAGCTCACCTAATATAAATCTCCAAATGAAAAAAGATATTGAGCTGCAAAAGCCTGTAGCACATACTAGTATTTGACTAGGAAAAAGGGAAAGCGACCAAAATAAAATGTATGATGCCCAAAAAGCCAAAGACTAACTCATCAAAATTGAAATATTAAAAATTTCAAGCATCGATCTCACAATGAGATTTGTTTATTCAAAAAAATCAAATGATTTGTTGTATATGGAGCCAAATGAAAAACTTCAAAGAAATGTTCTCAAGTCTATGTGGGAGGTCATATATGTACATTTCTATAATTGAGATGGATCACATTATCTAGTGTTAGTTGTGTATGCCTTGATTGAATTGATCATTGAAGCTTCACATTAGACTAAGGACTATCTCATTTTTGATATTCACACACAAATTACAAGTCTATATTCAATGAATGCCATATTCATTTGTGTGATTGTACTTGTTTAAATGTGTTTTCACAAGCTCAATCTTTGTTGATCAAACACAAAAAGATTTTTGAGTGTTTTAGTTTGTTTTTGGAAAGTATTTTTTTTTTTTAAATGTCAAAATTTTCAAAAACAGTGTTGCCCTGTTTTGGCGACTTAATCGCAGGTAGGTCCAATCGCATGCCCCAATCGTGAGCTCACTCAGAGACTTTTCGCGGCTCACTGGCGAGTCAAGGTTGCAGTCACGAAAAATACTTAGAAAAATTTTCAAAACTTGAGTTTTTGTGATTTTCGTGGCTCAGTGTGGCGACTTGTTCGTGGGTGAAAGGTCCAATCGCGAGGGGTACACAGAGATTTTCGCAGCTCCCCTGGCGACTATCTCATGGGTAGACCTTCTAGTCGCGAAAAACACTTAGAAAATTTTTTCAAGTTCTTTATCTTCATAGTGTTTTGCGGCTTACCCTGGCGACTTAACTCAGTTGCGAAAAACGCATGTTTTGCATTTTATGGACAATTTTTAAAAAATTGTTTTTCTGTTTTCACTCGTCCTTTTGTGACTGTTCATTGTCTTCCCTATTTCATTATTACAAACACTCTGAGCATTTCTTCGAAAATCCTCCATTTCTGCTTCACTTCTTTTTAAATCTTCAACAAAAAGGTATGGGTTTTCCTTCTTTCTCTTCATATCTATTGATTTGATCATATTGTCTTCATTTTTGTGTTGCTATTGTGGTTTATCATGATTCAAATATGGGTTTCTGTTTTTCTGTTTTTATTGTGTGTTTGTGATGGTTTTTATACTGATCTTCTCCATCTTGTGTACCTATTGTGGTTTTGGTTGTATTCACAAACTTATTGTCATGGTTTGACCTTAAATCTCAAGTGTTTAGGGTTTTCTTCATCATCCATGGTGTGAAACTAACACATTGCTAATACTGTTTGGTGTCTTGCTTGGTTTCTCTTGTTTGTGATAAACCATGTTACAGTGTCAAAATGTCTCCATTCAAGAGATCAGCTGTAAAAAGGGGAAACAGCAAAGGGAAAGAACATGTCATTGATGTTGAACTCTCACCTAAAGCAAAAAGGACCCACTCATCATCTGGAGTGTTTGATCCCACCAAATTCAGATCCTATGCTGCCTTATGAATTTTTTTCAAAAGTGCCACACCACTACTCGAAAGGGTCGTTGATCAACCTTCCCTTTTTGACACCGACATTCCTCAATGGTTTGCTCACAACATTGGAATTATCTTCTCTCCGACCTTGATGATGCATATGAGAATTTGGTAAAAGAATTTTATGACAATGCAATGGTTGAAGGAGATGAACTTAAGTGCTGGGTTAGAGGAAAATCTTTCTCGGTCTCTCCAACATACCCGGCAGAGATTCTTCACATCAACTAGCCAATATTTGGAAACTCACCAGTCTATGATGATCTATATCCAGATGAGGACTTACTTCGGGAAGTTCTTGGAAAAGACTTGGAATTTTCCTCAAATGGGAACTCAGTCAATGTTTCCTCTCTTCCTCCGAAATTAAAGGTGCTTACGATCATCATGTTTCACAACCCATACCCGCTATCCAGCACAGGGTATATGAACCTCGGGCATGCACTGTTCCTTCATGATCTGATCTCTGATGTAGAGATTGACAATTGTGCTCATATCTTTCATGTCCTTCGCAAAATTGTTCTATGAACCGAGTCAAGGATATGCATTTCTTTTTGCTGTCTCATTTCAAGAATTTTGAAGCTTAAAGGAATTCATCCTTCAGAAAATAAATTTCCCTGCACAAAACCAAGTCCAATCAACATGCGCACATTCAACGCTAGCATTGGTCATAGTAAGAAGGGAATCAAGACAGAATCTTCAGCATCCCACAGTGGTTCACGCTCTAGCTCACTCCCCAAAGATGTACGGATTTACATCCATTTTGCATCATCTCAACAATTGATGGGATACGAAGTTCACCTCTATCCAAGCTCAATTGGATCAAATTCAAAGGAAGCTAGAAGATAATGAGGACTAGCTATTCCATGACAAAAAGGGGGAGATGATATTGGCAGGAGGAGTTCAACAATAAGGGAAGATTTCAGCAAACAGGATTTTGTCTATCGCTTTTGTCTAACTTTAGCATATTTCTGTATCCATGATTATATTATTCAGTACTTTATTTTTCTTTATGTTTTGCTTGTACCTGCTACTTCTGTAGGTTTTTAAGGTTTCTGTTTATGTTTTGTACCCATATTGCTTTTATAAGCTTTGAGGGTTTGTTTCTATGCAACATGTAGGCCTTTATGGTTTGTACCTTGCTTTATGTAACCTGTGTGCTTTGCTAAATCAGTACTTATTACTAAGTGTTATGAATTTCCTTCTAAGTACTGTCACTCTTGTGCCCTTGTAGAACTTTATTCTTAGATGCATATACTTTATGTACTGTGCATTGGTTGAGTGTTGGTCATTCAGGTGATTTACCTAGTGTTTGTCTACTTAAATGTCTGGATGTTCATTCCAAGTGTGAATGAGCATTGTGATCACTTATTTATAGTGATTGCTTGTTTTGGTTTTGCCATGGTTTATTACTTTATTCCATTGTGCTTGATTGCATTGTGCTTGCTCTATATGCTTTACAAGTTTTCTACAGAACTTATTGTGTTGTTATGTTTCAGGAGTTCTTGCTCTTATGCTTCAAAAGCTTCACAGATTCTAGAGTTAGGTGTGAGTGAGTTTTCTAATTGTTCCCAGCTCACGTGTTAAGTCCAGAGTTTGTTTTAGGGTTTTGTCACGGAATAGCCAAAGGGGGAGATTGTAAGGTTGAAATTTATCAACCATCTTATTGGCTTTATTCCATACCAATTTGCTTGTAATTTAGCACTTAGTAACCCTGTATTTATGTGGGATTCATGTAAAGGTAGTGTGTGAAGAGAGTGTGAAGAATTGCTCATCTTTGTACAAAGAAGCAAAAACTCGCGGCTAGGAATCGCGACTAACTCGCGGCTTGCAAGCCGCTAAATGCTGTGCACGTGAGAAGCATGCGGGAAGGTGAAGGGTCACGCCAGCTGTCATACAATAGGACAAAAGTCCCAGGCTAGCCAGGCCGTTACTACGTGACTTGAGCTCGCAACTTGGACAAGCCGTGAGGCCAAGCCGCCAACTTACCCTGTTTGGCAAAAACCGACTCTTCATATTCCAAACACACACCAATCTATATAGACTTTTATACCCATGAAATCAAGAGAGCTTCTAGAGAAAATTTTGTGAAAGAAACCCTAGAGAAAAACAAGATTGCCTCATCCCTAATCTTCACTAAAAGACTCCACAAATTCCTCTACTCTCTTTCTCTCTATTGATACATTCTTGAGAGGTTATTGATCAAATCCTTTTCTCATCACACCCACTTCTGTGAGAAGGTTCATTTGATGCTAAGGGAAGCAGTTTGGAAGGGACCAATGACTATTGGTTGACGCTATGGTTTATAGCAGAATCAGGTAAGCTAAAAAAGAAATAGGTTCAGTGCAACCTTGTTGGAGCAAGAAGCTTGAAGGGCTAAGGTACACTGGGTAGATTAGGCTTAGAGGGTCTTCTACTATTCATGTATCCCAACTACATTCTTTAGTGGATTATTTACCATTTTAAGGGCAGCAGAGAGGTTTTACACCGAGGGCTTCGGTTTTCTCTTCGATAAAACATCGCGTGTTGTCTTGTGTTTGCATCTCTCTTCCTTTATCTTTACCTTTTATTTTCTACTGTGGATGTGATTATATTTGGCTTAGATTTTTTTATCAATTCTGTGTTTGGCTTATGTTCATGTTCCGTACATTAATTGTTTAATAATAAGCTTGAATTGATATTTTGTAATTGGGGGTCAAAACGTTCAAGAGTGTTTTAGACACATATTGAAATTTCAATTCCGATTCCGTTCATCAATCCATTAATCATCAAAAGCTATTCATCATAAGCCAGTAATTGCAGTCCACAGTGCAAATATTCAATGTTTAAACTTCCAGCAGGGTTATGTAAGGCGTAGAATTCAGATTTAGCACCCCAATTTTAGCATAACTAGTTAAAACGTATAACTTACCCTTTAAGACAGCTCCATCAACAATCGCCCACGTAGAGGGCCCACGACAGCCATTAAATTTGTCACTATAATCATGTACAGTCCAGGCGAGATCGTTGAATCTAAAAAACTATAGAGATGGGTACCATATGCAGCAAGCTATGATTACAAACTCCTGAAAAGGCGTAGCCAAAGAAGCAAGGATCACACGAGAATAAGGATTGGGAGGGCTAGGGAAATGGAGTTCATGTCTTGTAAAAGGATTCAGAAACCAAATTTTGGAATCTACCCTTTTTTTATTATCTTCCATGACCAAGTACCCACAAGTTATCCCAAAACGTGATTTGCCATTAAGGTTAGGCAATTTTGCCTTGTACAACCTTTGCTCAAAGATGCTATAGAAATAAGAAGCTCTCTTAGCTTGCGTTGATAAGAAGACAAGAAGTGGAGGTTGGGATGCCATAAACTCTTGCCTGTGTGTTGTAACATGTAACCTCCATCCAGGGGCGGAGGGAGGGGGGGAGCTGCCCCCCCTCGACCTTCTCAGAAATTTTCTATGTATTAGTAGTAAAGTATGAATAAATGTAGTAATAGGTTATTTGCCCCTCCTGACAGAAACAACTCTTTAGTTTTTACTATATGTGTATAGCTATCTTATCAACAAGAAGACAATTTTACATTCACAAAGCACTGAAGCAGCACTTTTATTAAACAATGGGTCCCACCTACTAGTGCATTGGCTTTGCACACAACTTTCGCTGAATAGGACTGGGAAAAAAAATATAGTGATACCAAACAGTTGCACTTCACCAATCCATTTCTTATTTACAATTTTTTTGTCTAGTAATCAACCATTTTCAGTTTCAACTTGAGTTTTTGCTAATCTAAAAAAATAAATAAATAAAAAAACCCAAAGTTTTTGCTAAAAACTCAAATGTCTACACAACATTTTAAAAGCATTCATGGCATTAAGGAACATATACAACTTCATAGTAATATGTCTAAGTCAAATTCTAATTGAGCTTGTGTTGAAGTAGATTTTACAATTGAGTAAATTTAATTAGAAATGAAAAAAAATGAATTAAAGTAAAATTTTATATTAGATTATGTATGACAATGACTTTGGCATATAGTCATTTGTTTATTTTGTTATTAGTATCGATTAATATTTCTTAGATTAATTTTACTCTCAATCTTGTCTTTTGATCTTGCCCCTCCTAACTTGAAATCCTGCCTCCGCCACTGCCTCCATCCTCTGTAGACACAGCCAAACAGGATATAGTCTATAGCACCTAGCTACTTTGTTATCAGACAAAGCAAAGCCTCGTGGAGCTCCGACCATGGCCTCAATTTACTATTGTTAACCTTCTTTTCCTTCTTAATTCTAGGCCGCTTGAGTTTTATGTCATTGCCCCCTCGCAGCACCATGCCTAACTACCTTCCGCACAAAGAGAAAATAATGATCAGATTCTAGATACACCACTAAAAAAACATCTAAAGGTTCTACATTTTTTTTTTTAATAACGTGGAACCTCACCAAGGTAGGGCCCTTTTGGATCCACCCCTAAGGAATAAACCTCGGATACACGATAGTTAGAAATTCAATAATATGCTGCTAACCCCACCCTGCTGAACCTCTAAGCACTTTGTGCATGGAGAGATGTCAATCGAGCTACTATAAGGCTCTTGGCAAGTTTCTACATTTATATTCGTATGTTATTGTTTCTAACCCATCCACATGACATGCTTGCAAGAAATTTATATTGAACAGCATATTATGTTAGACTTGGGCCAAAGTTCATCTTAGAAGATGTCAACCACAATATCACCACCTCTATCAGACAAAACTTACTTCAAAAACCATAAATAACATAACCAATGAAGTGAAAAATTACACACATAAAAATACTTAAAACATGCTAATAAACTTTATAGTCAAGCTGCATTTTTCTTTTAAGGCACAAACTGCAAAAATATCACAACAAGACCAGAGACCAGCATAGATTTTATTCATTCTTACATCTCTTCAAACATATGGTAATCATGTTCTATACATAAATACACAAACATATTCTACAATATCCACATAAAACCCATATTAAATATATATGATGACAGACTGTGGGAACTGAAGAAAAGTGAGTGACCACTTTAATTCAACAAAAGCATAACTCACCAGCCAACCACTGCTCTGAGATAAGTCCTTCACACAAGAAATATAATATATGATTCAAACTTTTCTTCCTAGTTTTCTTTTGTTTTCCATTAAAAGAAAATAAACTGATATTAAAAATATTGAAATATTATATATAAATTTGGAAAATTAAAACACCTGCTTCAAAGTCCAAGCTAGACTTAACCTTAAGGTTTTGCTTTAAAAGGGTGGCTTCGTGGGTGGATTTAGCAGTGCAATTGGGAAGGCTTTTAGGTGATGGGAGTACATGAATACGTTGCAATGAGAAGAGACACTTTAGGCAGGAACAGGATATCTCACTCCAACAAGTCCAACGATATAATTGCTAAGTGGAGAGAAATTTTTGCTTTTGATTGACTCCATAGACTTGTAAAGTAGATGCTATATGCCTATATCTAGATACTGTAATTATTAAATAGTCAGTTATATTGATTAATAAAATTTACATAGTTTGGAGAATTCCGTTAATTCAATGGATAAAATTTCTTATTAGTTTAGTTTTGACTAGTGACATGGTTTGAGAAATTTCATTTAGCTCAATTGATAATATTTCTTATTAATTTAGTTTTGACTAGTGACGTGGTTTGGGAAACTCCACTTAGCTCAAAGGATAAAATTGATAAAATTTCTTATTGGTTTAATTTTGACTAGTGACATGATTTGGGGAATTCCAATTAGCTCAAAAGATAAAATTTCTTACTAATTTAGTTTTGATCAATGATATAATTTGAAAAATTTCAGTTACTTCAACTGATAAAATTTCTTATTAGTTTAGTTTTGAACAATGACATAGTCGGTAAAATTCTAATTTTGTGATATAGTACTTATACATCAAGTATATTTGTGACATCCAAGAGTTGCGTATCATTACCTAGTTTCTTCTTAAACCATTAGAGGGCGTAGGGAGGGGGACCTGGTTTTTTCAAATTCTCCCCCTCCCCCTCTATTTATCAATATATATATATATATATATATATATTTTTTTTTTTAATTATGCTGAAATTTATTTAATAGCCACCTTCATTTAAAATATACTAGTATGTAACCCCATGCTACCGCACGGGACTGGTTAATTGTAATGATGCTATTGGCCAATTTTTTTTGTTTTTGTTTTTTGGGTTTATCACACGGATGACAGAATTAAATAAAACAATGAAAAATATATATTACATTTTATTATTTAAGTAATGCTATTGGTCTTTTTTTTTGGTTTATCATACATAGGATAGCATTAGATAAAGTAGTGAATAAAAAAGAGAATATTACATTTTATTATTTAAAATATATAAAAGGACATTAATGGAACTTTCTTCAAAAGTTTCTAATAAAATTGAACATAAATAGCGAATTGGAATCAGAAGTGTGTTGCAATTCACAGTTTTTAGTGAAGATGCCATCATATAGCACTTTTTTCCTATAGACATGTCTAATACGCTGTCCTTAAGTTTATTTTGAGTACGTTTCAAGGCGAAGTCAATATTGTTGTCTCTTTTAACACTTCAGAGTTTATTTTGAGTACGTTTAAGGCGAAGTCAATATTGTTGTCTCTTTTAACACTTCAGAGTTTATTTTGAGTACGTTTCAAGCCGAAGTCAATATTGTTGTCTCTTTTAACACTTCAAATTCCATTGATCAGTTTCACAAAATTAAAATTTACAGAACATTTTACCTTGTTTTTTCAACATCCGAAGGTTAAATGTTTCTATTAAAACCCAAAAGTTCACCTAACTAAAAATCATATATACATATCTTTCATCAATTGTTAATAGCTCTACAATCTATCAAATCTCTTCAAGCCGAAGTCAATATTGTTGTCTCTTTTAACATTTCAAATTGCCATTGATCAGTTTCACAAAATTAAAATTTACAGAACATTTTACCTTCTTGTTTTTTCAACATCCGAAGGTTAAATGTTTCTATTAAAACCCAAAAGTTCACCTAACTAAAAATCATATATACATATCTTTCATCAATTGTTAATAGCTCTACAATCTATTTATGCACCAAAAGCAATGACTAACATGAAAGAAGAGAAAGATTACATGTTAGCATAAACTATCACTTCCAAAAGCATCATTAATCAAAGATTAAAATGAAACTATAATTCAAAATAATTCTAGCAGTTGCCTGTGTCCCAAATTGTAAGCTTCAATCTTCTCCCACCAATTGTGAGCAACTTAATCTCAAAATCCACACCTGAAAATGATTAAAACAATAATGAAAGTTCATAATACAATCTAAAGAATGAAAATAGTGATCCCTACAAAAATAGAAATAAAAGGACATGAAAGCTCTTGGTGCACCTAATAATACAGAGACTAAGGAAGCATATATCATGACAAATTCCTACTCCAAAATGACCAACATCTGCATTGAACTCTTGCTTATCAGTGCCAACCAATTTTGAAGAAATCGGTCTTCAACCAATAAATCTAAAAGATAGATTTGTGTTAACTTTCAATGTAATTATTTTCAAATTTTGTTATACCACAAATTCTCACAATTGGTCTCAAATGAACCTCTGATGATGGAACCTAGTGCACCTTACAAAACCACATCCACTTTATCTAAGTAGGCACAGAAGGAACAGAGTCAATCCTCTTAAAAGTATGGATAATACACATTTATGGTGCATAATTTCAATACAATCTTATCACAACAAATGGTAGTGATTTAAGGTTTGAGTCTAAATCATGTATACCTATGCTTGGCAACCCAAATTTTAAAAAATCTGGGATAACGACATAAATAAATAACATATTGGAATTTTGTTTGTGTTTGTGTTTGTGTTTGTGTAGTAAAGGGAAAACAAAACCCATAGAGTATAATAAGAAGAAATATTAACCTAGTATCAACTATCAATTTTTGAATAAAGAAACTCTATGCTTCAAGTGCATCACAAAAAAAAAAAAATCACAATGGCATTAAAATTAGGGAAATCTTACTTATATACTTCCATTCAAGCTGTCGACAGTACAATCAGTATGAAATGTAACAAACTTAGAGTCATTATTCACTTCTCCAAAAACACTCCTTATCTACAAATCAAAGCAAATGAAAAAAAAAAAAAAAAAAAAAAATCAGCAATGAAAGAAGAATTTAAGCTACCATTATGTGATATTGTTGACAGTCTTAGACAGCCTTAAAAACTTTAGTAATGTTGCCTTATTAACCCAAAGACACACAAAACAAAAACCTGAGACAAACACGTGGAATGGAAATGAATTTTTCTCAGAAAGCAAGAAAGCATAGGATACCTTACGTTAAGTTTTGTGAATATGATGCCTTATGCTTTGTGTAAGTGAGGGTCAGATCTGATATCATTCATAAGCAAATAGATATCAATCGTAATCTGAAATAAAGCAAATAGATAAAACCCATCAACAGAATTTCTCAACCAACCAAATAAATAAATAGAGCAATACAAATTCTATTAGTTTCAATAGAAAACAGGCTAATTTACCGAAACCAAATATTATATCTTAAAAAATCACTGCCTTTGAAGGACCTTGGAATCTGGTTGCTATCAAAATTAATCAATCTGTAAGTCCACGAAAGAATACCAAGAATCTCTTTGATGCAAATTCAACCTTTTTCCTCCTGCCACAAAAAAGGAAACTTGAGAAGTACTATAAAACAAAACCTAGAAAAGTATTTGAACTCTATGATTGATAACTGAAAGGTTTTAGACCCCTTAGAACAATCAGATTGGTTAGCCTAGATTAATTAGCCAAGTTGTTACTTAGTCAAATTATGTAATTCTAGGTTAAAGCAATTAAATAATCATATCAAAATAATAAAGCAGCGGAATAATAAAAGACACAATGATATGATCACTCAGGAAATCACACGGTAAAAACCTAGGGAGGATTTGACCTAGCTATCCTCAAGGTAAACCTAAATCCACTATGCGAAAGAATCGAAGTTCATACAGAAGGACTACAAGCTCCCCGCTCGACTTCCTAATGCTACCCACCAGTAGAACTTACTGACACGACCACGTGCAAGCTCCGAATCCACGGACTCCTTCTTTCTTGAATTCTTCAATCAGCTATAAGCACCCACGCTTGATATTCTTTAAGCTTCAATGGCAGCAACCTTGTTGATCATCAAGATGTAGATAATCTCTACCTTGAAAACCCTAAGTTTATGTGAAGAAAAGCTCCTCAATGATCTCACAAGAGATTCACATAAACAGCAATATGAGCAACAAAGACTTAGAGAGGTTTGGGTACAAAACCCTAAAAATAAAAGGAGGCACAAGAGGCACTCTAATCTCTCTCTCTAAAAGTCCCAAAAACGTTCTAGGGTTTTCCTTATATATAGGAGTGTTTTACTTGATCCCCAAGACGTTTAAATAGAGTTTGGGCTGAACTGGAACTCTGCAGAAAAATAAATCTGTACGTGGTTCGATCGATCGAGTCTAATTTTCGATCGATCGAGCCTTACAGATTTAGTCCAACAGATTTAGTCCAATAAATCTGCAATCACTCGATTCCAGTTTTACAAATAAACATACTTTGAGCAAGCCTAAACAAGACTAAACATATTGTTTTGATCATGATTTGCCAACATTACATATTAGAGTTCTAAATAAATAAAATCCTAAATCTTTAGAACCTAACAATCTCCCCATTTGGCAATCCGTGACAAAACACAAACACTAAGCTTAAAGTTTACTATTAAAAAGCCCTTTACAAGAATAATGCTCATAATAACAAATCCAACCTAACTACTATCCATCAATTGCAAGTATAGACAGTAGCTCAATTGAATCAACCTGTATATTTCTTGAAACACTCAACAAACGCATAAACGCATGTGTGACAGAAAAACAGTAAATCAACAAATATGCAAACTAACTCTCCCCCTAAGTTAGATACATCAAAAACAATGTTAACTCCCCCTAAACATAACATTCTTGTATTTTCCACACATATTCCCACATATCAACTATTTCTCCCCCTTTTTGTCACGTATTGACAAAGACAACTCATACACAGAGTAAACAGGCAACATACGCAACAAAAGATAAGAGAAAATAGAGAAAGAAGGGGACACAAAACAATTCAACTCTATAGAAAATAGAGACAGCTCCCCCTATGAACAACACAGGTTAAAAAAAACTTTTCTCCCCCTATCAAAAATAGGAAAAACAAAACAAGTTTTGGGAAAAACAGTTTTGGGGAAAAATAAAGGAGGTGGGGGAAAATCAACAGCACAGGATCAGGAACATCCTTACCAGCAGGACCAAAGTTAAAAACACACAAACCAAAGTTAAAACTAAGGTGAGGATACACATGAAGAAAAAATATTCTCTCTTTCAATAAAATGCAAACATGGCACTATGTGACCCATAAATAGTTGCATGAGTAGAGAAAATATTTGCACATTGATTATCCATCATATCTCTTAAGAAAAACATTTTCTATAGTTCACACATAAGAAAAAGCATATACTAGAATGTACAAAACTCAAAAAGTAATCAATCAATTTTTAAATCAAGTTGAGTACCAAATTTAGCAAAGTGTATGCATGCTATGTGTGAAAACAATGAGAGATATGACTGCAAAACTGCAAGATGGATACAAAAACAATGCAATGCATGTGAATCCTAAATACAAATGATGCATGAAAAAGTTTTGGTCAAAAACATAGAAACTGAAAATATTTCAATTTCGATCGATCGAGTATCGATCGAACATCAATCGAGTCAGGCAGACTCAAGCCTAAAATTTTAATCGCAATTTCGATTGATCGAAAAACAAGTTCGATCGATCGAAAGTTTGGAAAAATCAGATTTTTGAAAAACAGAGCATTTTAAAGCAGAAACTCCTCAAAGCACATTGTTTTATAAAAAATGCATGAGTATGAGATGAAAAGTTTTTCAAAAAACACTTGAATTTAACCCAGATATTCCAAAATCAAGATTTTCAATCAATTTGTCCTCAAAGTGCAAACATTATACACATTTTGCATTAAAATTAAGGAACTTTTAATCTTGGATGGCCACAACAAAATCACACACAATATAATGTACCAAGTTTAACAAAGAGTAACTTGTGTAGTGTGTACAACTAGCAAAAGTTTGAGATACATGTGAGGTGATATGTGAATAGTAATCAATCACAAAGTCTACAAAATTCATCACGTAGAATTTAAAAGAGACTATCACCTAAAAAGTTACATCCTATAACTCCCACATCTCCTAGAACAAAAGCTTGCAATCATGTAAGTTTCTTGTATTTTTGCCTTATTATTATGTGAGATGGCATCAAGCCTAATAATACACACCAATTTTAATTATGTGAGATGGCATCAAGCCTAATAGTACACACCAATTTTATCATTAAGCAATTAAGCCGAGGCGACACCTTATGTTCTTTTTGTGCATGTGCTACACTTTCTCGAGCACAAAATCTTATGATATGTACTAAGGTGTTCATGATTGGCTAGTGAACAGTGGTGAGATAGTTATTTATGCCTTTCTCAAAATAATCAAGTCCGACAGTCAAATAACATGTGACTAGCCAATATTATATCTTAAAAAATCACTGCCTTTGAAGGACCTTGGAATCTGGTTGCTATCAAAATTAATCAATCTGTAAGTCCACGAAAGAATACCAAGAATCTCTTTGATGCAAATTCAACCTTTTTCCTCTTGTCACAAAAAAGGAAACTTGAGAAGTACTATAAAACAAAACCTAGAAAAGTATTTGAACTCTATGATTGATAACCAATTAGATGGAAAATTTCATAGCATTCATTGAAAAAGAGGGAATGGCTATACAAGTAAAAAATAAAAAATAAAATAAAAAAACTAAAAACGCGCTATAGTGCAAAACATGAATCGTAAAATTGGATCCAAACCCCACCTTAAACACGGATGGTGGAAGAAAAAAATTTAAAATATAGTCTTTTATTATAATATCTTTCAAAAATAACAAACGCTGATAATAACCAAGAGATTTATTTATTTTTTAAAATTAAAAAAAAAAATCAAAATATCAAGAATGATGCAAGAGTCAACCTATGGCAGTTGACTATTTCTAAAAGTTTTAGTAAAGTTTTAATCAGAGTTAATAATAATAATAAATAATAAATAAATTCCTTTTATAATAATATATCTTTCAACAATCACAAAAGCCGATTGCGGCACATGATTCAATTTCAATAGGAAAATAAATAAATAAATAAATAAAATTAAGAGAAAAAAAATGGCGATGCAAAGAAGAAGTGCATGCCTCTAAAAAAATGGTGATCAATTTATACATATATATTCCCACGAAAACAACTACATCATATCAATTAAAAATGAAAAAGAAAAAAAAAAAAAAAAAAACCCAAATTAGCCAAAAACGGAAGATGTGAAAGACACTGTGACTACCGATCACTGAAACCATCAGACTGAAGTATATATAAAAAGCCAACCCACAAAGAAAGAGAGAGGCATACTGGAGCCATGGGAGAAGAGGGTTGTTGCCAGAGTAGGATTTAATGTCTGAGATCAAGGAGCTGAAGAGATCGGTGTTGTTGTCATTGTTGGCTTTGGCAGAAGGGGAGGTGAACATTTATTTAGCCAAAAAAGAAGAGCAAAAGGTTTTATTTAGCCAAAAAAAAAAAAAAAAGAGCAAACATTTAAATGTAAAATGCAGATTTCTAGAAGGGAAGCTGTATATTGAAGGATTTTGGGTTTTGAGAAAGGGAGGTGAACCTGAATATACGCGGGTGTGAAGTGCAGGATGTTTTATTCTCCAAAAAAAAAAAAAAACAAAAAAAAAAGAGTACAGTGTTAATTGACTGAAATTGGTGTGTACATATGGCACACAATTAGAGTTCTAATTTGGAATTGCAATTTCACACTCGCTCTGCTTCACCTATTATATATAAATATAATATATATATATATATATATATTTATATACAAACACTCATTTAAAGTAGTAGTTTCTCATTTTTTTTTAATCTTTTAATATTCTCTATTTTACCATACATAACTCATTAATTTTAGGATAATTTAAACCATATATTCAAAATATATATAGTAAAAACTCTTTTTCTTTTCAAAAAAAAAACTATTTTTTATTTTGCATTTAGAGAGTTAGGGATGTTTGTATTTTTAGTGTTGGCCAATACCAGTCCATTCGATCTATTTCGGTCTAATTCANGTGGCCTCCTTGGAAATTGGCGACTTCATTACTGACCCAGCTGATAATACCCTTCTCGAACTCTGCATGAATTAATTCTCACCAAACTTCCATCCCTATATAAAGTGAGGAGACGGTTCCTCACAACCCATGAACCTCTCAACACAAACAGAGCAAAACACTTTCTTCCAACTTTTCACGCCCTTTTAACAACCCGCCGGAATTGTTACCTGGACTGATAAAAACCGGCATGGCCGCAGCCCCCACTGGCTTTTGATGCGGCAGAGTCTAGGCGTAACCCTGATGGTGCCCTCCGAGGTATCCAGAGGGAGGTTACTAGAGAACCTAACGTCTTTCCTCGGAACACACCCCCGACGAGGAAGGCGTGCGAATTCACCTCATGGGCGGTGCTCGAGTGTTGCCGTCTCCAATGGCCAGCACTCGAGAGGAATGGAGAGAATCGAGGGAACATCATGGGGAGGGTGCCCCCGAGCCCCTGCGTCTGCTCCTCTCTTTGTTCCAGCTCTGCCCAGCCGAGGAGGGAGTGGTTGGGGGCCTGAGGGCATGATTGTCCTTCACCTCCTCCACCGTGTGTCAAGCTCTCCCATTCTCTTGGTACCAAATAAAAGCACGGGTTGACACTTCCCTCCGGCTAGTTTTCTCTTGGGGCGGCCCCACCTGGGCCTCTGATTGTAGGAGTAGCTAGGAATAGCAGGTGGCTATTAGCTCGTAAATTTACTTGTAAAACAGCCTACCTGAGCCTCTGATTGTAATATGTAATTTTTCTATGTATGAATTAATAATATCAAGATCTTTCGTTTTTTTTTTTTTTTTTTTTTTTTTTTTTTTTTTTTTTTTTTTTTTTTTTTTTTTTTTTTGCCAAATCTTCTATATTATCTATTTTTTTTTTTTGTAAAATGAATACTTAGAACTTAGAACTCTTATCTTATTCAATCTACTGTAAAATAAATACTTAGAACTTAGAACATTATCTTTTTCAATCTACTGTAAAACAAATACTTAGAACTTAGAACACCTACTTGGTGCACCGGCCAGCACCCTAATCCTCCCCACAGACGGCGCCAATTGTAAGGACTCAATTTGGATTAACCCTGGGTGACAGGTTTTTAGCCCAATAAGCCCAAACAATAAATTTATAGAGAGTGGGTCGACAGGCTTAGGTGCTGGCCGTCGATCACCATGCGCAAAATTTTTCTTATAAACAAATGCTAAGTGTTTCCTTACAAATGGGGGAATGCTCCTCGGCCTGTGGCCGAGGAGGCCTCAATGTTCTCTCTTTCTGTTCCCCTCCCTCTTTGGCTTTACTAGCTTTTCTTTTATAGTTTTCATCTTCCTATCTCCTGCTTCCATCTGTTGATCGTCTATTCGCTTTTTCTTCTGGTTGTCCGTCCCATCAGAGGCCTTATCGGCACTCAAGTGGCTCACTCTGACCAACGTTATCCTGCCAAGGGGTTACCTCCCCATAAATGCGGCCAGGGGGGTTAGTTGAGCATATTAAATGCGATAGTGACCGCTTACTTTGGGGTTAGCCTCTCCCCAAAATCACCTTTGTCAGGCCGAGGACAAGGTATCCTCGGCGTGGATTTAGGAAAATAGACTCTCCTCCCCTTTCCCTCAAAAATAGCTTGCGATCCTCGGCATGGGCCTTGGGCCTGCTATATGATGGGCCGAGGCTATCAGGCCCATGGGCCCCACACTCCTAATTAGTGAAATATTGTATACAAACTAAAAGAAAAAAAAAACATGGAACTATATATTTTTTCTATTCTTCTAATTATTGTTTCTGGATATATAGTTGGACCAGAGAATAACAGCATTTAGCACTTCTGTCTGTCAAAACTTACTTCCCCCACCATCATCAAATACATAATCAAGAAAGTGCAAAATGACATGCATATTTCAGATACTCAAAACATGCTTTGGAAGTACAAGTCACAATATAACTTAAAGCAAAAACTTAAATCCAAGGCTGTTTTGTTCATTATTTAATTTTCATTTAGTTTTCCTATGGTTTCTCAGTCCCCAAGAAAAAGGAAAGCCCATAAAAAATCTGACATTAAAAAGTAAAAAAAGAAAGAAAGAAAAAGTTAAGTACCTGGTTCGAACTTCTTTGTAAAACCAAATGATCAGGACAAAACTAGGATTTGAACTTAGGGGCCAAAGCTTAAAATAATTTTTTTTTTTTTTATGAAAATAAAAACTAACACCTATTTCATATTCAATAAAATGCTACATATAAAAATAAGTGTTTCTTAAACATTTGATATTATAAAAATGTTGACAAAGTATAACACACAAAGTGACAAAGACAGTTCACAAATTCATATATATATATATATATATTACTAATTTAGTCATATCACACAACGTGACAAAGACAAAATTTTTGATAAAATCAAAACAATCAAACCAAAGACTTGGTCAATTGGTCACAAAAAAAGTCACTTATGACTTACCAAAGATTAGTTTTCACAGTTAACAATATTCACAAATGACAAAACAGTGACTACCAAAGACTACTCTCACAAATAACATTCACTATCACAATTCAATACTCACATCCTACTGTCGTGGTCCCACTTTATTTCTTTATAGTTAAAAAAAAAATTACAAACACTGAAAGTCTGAAACCGGTCCACATAATCACAAAAAGGAAAAAGCCACAAACAATTACACTTTACACAGTAGTCAATACTCAAAGGCATTAGGCAAAGCAATATAACATTGACAAAAAAACAAAAATATGAACTTGAGAGAGGTGAGAAATTTCTTAGATTTACCGTGTGTGACTATGATTAAGGATCTGAGGAGGAGGAGTAGCAGCAGTAACAATCTGGACTTTGGATCTAATCTGAGGAAAAGAACAGCAGCAACAGCAGTGATGGTTGGAGGAGGCATTGATGCTTGATTAGGTTGAATGGAGCCGTGGAGGAAGAGTGAGGTTAAGGTAAAAATTTGAGAATTGGAATTTAGGTTTTCAGATTTCAGTCCATATTTATTTTTTATTTTGTTTGTCGATTTTTTTTTTTTTTTTTTTAATTGGGGGGGCCATTAGGATGCAAACGATCACCTTATTTAACTTTTTGGAGTAACAATGATCATGTTGTTTTAAACCAGAGCAATGCCATGGACATATATAAATTTCAAAACTTATTTCATGTGATGATAAAGTAATATAATAAGTTGGGATTAGTGCAATATCAATTTTATATTATCATTGTCAATTTTTTTGGGTCACTAAACTTATCGGCAACGAGGTACATAGTATTTGTTAAATAGTAAATTATAGATAATGCTGAATTTACCTCATCTATATATATATTATAAAACCGAAGCTTTTGAAACTCTTACAATTTTTCACAGCATAATATTTAAATAAAATTGTCATTTTATTTTTGTTTAGTCTATATATATATATATATATAAAACCGAATCCTTTGAAACTCTCATAATTTTTTATGTTAGCACAATATTTAAATAAAATTATCATTTTATTTTTGTTTAGTCTAAACTTAACAAGAAATGAAACTCTATCCTTTTAACAAGTCCAACTTAAATTCGATCTCATCATTTTCATTTTTTTAAAACAAAATTATTTTTGTTTTAATCAGAACTTAATAATGAGAGAAATTCTATCTCTCTAATAAGTTCAACTTAAACTCAAACTCAAACTAAAACATTAATAATTTATCTCCAAATTTATGAGGTTAATCATGATTTGTCCCTCTATTTTTCCAATTTACGGCCATCAAATGATAAACAAATATAAATGGTTATGAGGACACAACGACCAGCATATTTAGATTTTGTTACAAATTGAGTTTGTGAATATAAAGTTTATTGTAGCTTAGAGCATTCTCATCATCTCTCTAAAAAAAATGTCATTTTGACACACCAAAAACTTACGTTATCATTTTAGCACATCATTTTACAACATCCCATTTATCAGATGTTTTATTCTTCCCTTTTATACATTAAAATAATATTTACACCATATTAAAATAATATATTAAACTCCTCCAACAACAACAACAGCACCTCCACCACTGCCACAACAATGGCCACCAACAACCACTGCCATAACAACACAGACAACCACCACCGGCACAAACCCACATCCACCAATGGCACTTAAAAAAAAAACACCAAAAACCACCACAACTACCCAATAATCACCACCACAACCACCAAATTGCCATCACAACCACAGTACCACTGCCACAACTAACCCACAACCCACCACATTCACAAACCTCAAAACCCATCCCAAATCAAACAAACCCATAACTCAGGCGGCGAGGTTGGCTACAGGCGGGAGACATCAACGGCGAGATTGGCTTCAGGCAGCTTCAGGCGAAATCGGTTTCAGCAGCTTGAGGTGGCTTTAGGCGGCTTGAGGATGATAGAGGAAGAGAATGAAAGTGAAGAGGGAGTTGTGGAGGACGACTATGGCTCTGGCGAGATCGGCGGCTTTGCCGAGATCAGTGGCGAGATTGGCAGCTTCAGCAAGATCGGCAAGAGAGAAGAACGAAGATGTAGAGAGAAAAGAACGAATGCAGATGAGAGAAAAGGGAGAGAGAGAGTCCGACTAAATATATGAGAGAGAAAGTCTAAGTGAATAAACAAATAATAAAAAAAATTTGGCATGGATGTCCGTACCGTCTCATATTTGAGACGGTACTGTAGTTATGTGCCAAAATTTTTGGCATTTGGAACGTCTAATAAGGCTCATATTTTGGGGTTTGTTGTGCCAAATGCCAAATATTTGGCATTTGGCACACCTGATGAGAATACTCTTATATGCAACACTTGGCACTATTTTCCATAAATAGCACACGGCGTAGGCAAGAAGCAAAGTAGGTGTACTTACTGCTACCATATCATCGTGACTCCCTTTGCAAATAAGGAAATGGATCAGCCAACCAGACCCAGTTGCCAGTTGTCACTTTCTTTTTCTTTTTTTCTTAGGCATTAACATAATAACATTGCCTCTTTTTTTTCTAATTTTGTTTTTCTTTTGATTTTTTAGGGCTTGGGCATGATAGTTTATTTTTATTTTTACTGGATGTGATTTTTTTTCTAACATGTTTTTTATTTTTATAAAAAATTTTGGGTGATTGCTCTTTTTTGTGTGGTTATTTGTCACTTTTTTTAATTTGGCAGCATTCTTTAACAATGGTATATGAGTAAATTTATTTAAACTCTTTTTTTTTTATCTCTCTATTTTTTTACTTCCAACCCAACAAAAATGAGAGAAAATAAAATCTTTTCCATCTTCCTACTTTTCCATCCTCACACAATTTTCGATCCTCCCACTTTTCCACCCCTCCAACCAAATGGAGCCTTAAAGTAGCATTTTCTTTGGGTAGCATCCTGTTAAAGTAGCCTTTTCTTTACCAAATGTGTAGCTGCTCAAGGATGTTCGCTTCAAGCTCCATGCTATTTTAATAACAAATCAAGACAAAAATTAGATTCTAAAGGAATGAAAAGATGTGAGCGCAGCGTCAATTTGTCATGCAAAGTAAACCCTCAAGTCCCAACGCCTTTTTATAATAGTAGTGTAGTTTACCGTATATTAATAGTCTTTAGTAGTTCCTAACTTCAAGAGGTTGACTTAATTGTTTCTAAGGTTTTATAATATATATTAGATTTTAGGTTTGAAATCTCTTACTAGCATCTAGGGTCACTCCCAAAGAATTTCTCTTTGTAATAACTTGATGTGTGTGAGACAACAGGACTTCACATGTCTAAAGAAATAGTCAAATACTCAAAGAAATCTAAATATCCTTGTTTCTAAAAAAAAATAATTATTATAACGATTCTAAAAATAAATAAATAAAATCTTCAACATAATCATAGAAGATTATTCATTACAACACGCAGAACTTTTATTTATCACCTCAAATCACAAACATAAGCCACCAGAGAGTGACAGTTGAGAGCACATCTCATACTCAATTCTTTTAGATGTAATAACAGTAAATTCACTTGTGATTAGGTCCAAATTCACATTACTTACCTGTGGTTTGAAAAGTGCCACTTTACCCACTTGAAGTTCGCTATGCTTGTACACCTGTTAAAAATGAGGTAAATATGTATTTTTGCTCCCCCTTTTATATCTCTCACCTTCCAAAAGAGAGGGGAAAAAAAAGGGGAGAAAATATGATCAAAAAATGTCATATGTAAAAGTTTATGACTTGGCTCAAGAACTCTAATAGAGCTCAAAATGTATTTGTAACTCTCATAAGAAAATAACCCAAAAGGAAAAATTTACTTACTACTCTATCCATTATTTTTTCATATTTGATTTCATTTCTTTTTAAAGAGTTTTGGATGAAATTATAATGATTCCATTTTCATCCAAACAGAAGGATCAAATAGAACAATTGAAAGTTTAGACTAAAATGTGATAAGACCAAACCACTAAGGATAAATTATAATTTCTCCAAATAAAACAATATGATTTTAAATGACGTGATACTATATAGATATTTTGATTTATAGAAAAATTAAATCATTACTTTAAATGGGCTCTCATCAAGAATGTGAGTTTTAAATAAGAAAATAGTGATAAACATCTATGTAATTTTTTAATAATTTTTTGTATTTTTATGGTAATAGAAAAATACATTAAATAAAATATAATTTTAGAAAAAAAATTAAAATAATTTTAGACATATAAGAATTATCATTTTTTTTATTAATATCAAAGAAGAAAAGGTGGACTATATTATTATTTTTTTTTTTGAGAGGGAGAAAATGGTGATAAATATTTTTTGACCTACTTTATACATTAAATAAAATATAATTTTAGAAAAAAAATTAAAATAATTTTAGACATATAAGAATTATCATTTTTTTTATTAATATCAAAGAAGAAAAGGTGGACTATATTATTATTTTTTTTTTTGAGAGGGAGAAAATGGTGATAAATATTTTTTGACCTACTTAATTTTTCCATTTTATTAAAACCTCATCCTCTCTCTCTTGTGGGGTGTGTGTTGTTTTTTTTTTAAACTTAGTATAAATTTTAATTTTGTACTTATCTTTGTTATCAAAAAGTATAAAATGGCATTATCTTACTTATTATTAATGCAAAACAGAAGAAAAAAAAAAACAAAAAACAAGGTAAACCAAATTTTAGGTGTCGCCATGCAAATCAAACTACATAACTTCAATTTACAAGACAGGAAAATAGGAATGGCAATAAGATCGGTATAAGGTGGGTTTTCCACTCTCCACCCCTGCCACTGCCCCACTCTTGCTTTAGGGTGGGTTTTTTTCCCACCCTATTCTAGCGGATACTTTTTTTTTTTTTTTTGAGAAAGAAACTGATGGATTTTATTAATAAAATTCAACTACATCCAATTGTAAAATCGAACCAATATGAGATGAAACATCTTCCATCCATACTTGAAAATCTGGTATGCATAATGCATTTTTAGCCAGACTATGAGCAACCCCATTGTCGTTTCTCTTAATGTGAGAATACAATAATCCTTCTCTACGAACATGTGAAAACCTAATACAATGAAATAAACTTTCAAAACATTTAACATCACGACTAAGTAAACCAAAGGATTCCAAAGACTGCGAATTTGCATTCAAAGCGTTCATTGAAATCTCTAAAACTCCATCTGGGATGACATCTTCCAAACTCAGATTAGCATCAAACTGTAAAGCCTTTGATATAGCCAAAGTTTCAAGCTCTATGACAGTTGGGGGGAGAGGGATGATTCCAACCATGTGTGCCAAGCCTTTTCCTTAGCATTCTCGGATGATCACTCCAATCCCTGCCTTGTCTTCTTCTTGAAACATTGTATCGATATAATTTATGCCCGAACCCTCCACAATTACATCAATAGTCGATCTCCAAAACAACACTAATCCACCTCCCATATCCAAAACAACATCCACAGAATTTTGTTCTCGGAAAATCGCATCATCAAAGTTCACCTTCAGGATCGACCATGGAGGTGGTTTCCAAATGGCACGGTGTGGAGGCTGATTGGACTGATCTGGCTCATTACCCTTCATTGTTGTTGTTGTGCTTTTTTCCTTGCCTGGAATATTGACCATATTAAACACTTGCCATTGGGATTGCTGGGAATTAGAGTTAATAGGAGTAATAATTGGTGAGTTGTCATCATTCCCCACATTTAACTCCGTATCAATGCCCTTAGGACAGCTTAAAATCCCATTAATTGTGGGAGATAATGGCAGCGAAAATTTTGGGCTAGCATGATTAGTGAGATTCGTATTACTCCAACCGTTACTCATTGAATGCGTGTCCCCTCCTTGCCTGTAACGTTCAGCTTCGATTGGCTCACCAGTTGGCTCATGCACCGGCTCAAAAAGCTTCTTAGTTTGGTTCTGCTGAGTCAGTGGCTCCTCTTCCCTTGACAGAGAAGCTTGTCCTTCTTTGTTGTTCATCTTTCTTGTAGAAAAGAATCTTGGCATCGTAATTGATTTCTTCTTCGAAACCACAAATGGAGGCGCATGTAAATTGGGACCAAACTCTATTGAGATTGCCTAAGAGTCCAAAACGCTACCTTGAAATCTGTTTCCCAAACCCCCTGAAGAAAAACCCACAAGCCTAGCAATACACTTGGTATTCCTAGGGACCTAACACCACCTTCAGATGAAGGGACCAAAGAATTCTATAGTGCAAGAGAGTTCAGAGGTACACACTGAACTCTCGAGCAGTAGAGAAACTACACTTTCTAGCTGATACTTTTGATACCCATCTCATCACATTCAATTTTATATTTTATATATATATATATATATATATATATATAATTTATTAAAAAATTATCTTGAATACATTAATAAATTAAAACTCATAAAGCTTTTAAAAAAAAATTAACATTACAAAACATTCTCAAAGCATATATTGTACAACAATAAAAGTATTAAGAAATACAAAAATAATTCAAACATAATAATATAACAAATAAAAAAATTAAATCTTAAAACATAAAAACATAAATTCAATGATACAATATTTAAAAATCATAAATTTAAAGTTTGAAGGCTTAAAGCGCTCCCCTCAAAAAAAAAAAAAAAAAAAAAA
>NW_027069758.1:636164-640127 GCF_002906115.3 Quercus suber | reverse complement strand
AAATTATTTGAATACATTAATAAATTAAAACTCATAAAGCTTTAAAAAAAAATTAACATTACAAAACATTCTCAAAGCATATATTGTACACAATAAAAGTATTAAGAAATACAAAAATAATTCAAACATAATAATATAACAAATAAAAAAATTAAATCTTAAAACATAAAAACATAAATTCAATGATACAATATTTAAAAATCATAAATTTAAAGTTTGAAGGCTAAAGCGCTCCCCTCAAAAAAAAAAAAAAAAAAAAAGGCTAAAAGCACATATATACGCCTTATAATAAATCTATAAAAAATATTTTATAATAGTTTAAATATAAACCGGCGGGTATCTAGGAAAATGTTAACCTCATCCCCACCCGATTTACTATACAGGGGTAAAACCGGTCAATTAAAGGCGGTGAGACGGGCACCAGTGGTGGCGGTTTAAATTGCATGTCATCCCTTAACAAAATGTGTAGGCTACTAATGGAATTCGTTTCAACCTCCATGGGAAAATATCAATAAAGATTCGAAAGTAAAGGATCAACATCGTATTGGCACATTCTCAATTTGTAAAGCATACTAAACATTCAAAAGCTTTTTATAATAGTTGTATATATAGTTTACTGCAAAAGAATCTTTAATATAATCAAAGAAGATTATTACAATACACATTTTTTTATCTATTCCTTCAAATCGGATACATAAGCCGCCAGAAATCGCAATTGGGTGGACATCTCACACTCAATTCTTTTACATATATATATATATATATATATAAGATGAAAGAAGGAAAAAATTAATAAATAAATAAATCTACATAATATATTGTTCTCTTATTTAGCATCAGCAGCATAAGTAAGCTAAGCTATCAAAAAATATAAAATTAAAAATTAGATTACAACTTTACTTAACTACGCATCGTTATATATCCAAAATAAAGTATCTTTTATAATTGTAATATATATTTATTTATTTTTTATTAATATTTATAGTTCAACTATGATATTCAATTCTCTATATGAAATTAAAATTAGTTTAGTTGGCATTATTCATCAAATTATATATTTAATGTATCAAATTAACCTAAAAGCCTGCATAAATTTTTTGCTTTAGGCCCCAAATTATGTTGAGCCGCCCCTAAGTCCATGTATGTACAAAAGAGTGTTGTATTAATTGTATGCAATTGTATAAGATACTTTTATGCATTCATTTCTATATATGGCATTGCATGGTCTATAACGCAGCATAAAACTGGCTTACCAATGTATCGAACGCATTCTTCCATCTTCTTCTTGAGATGTTCAAGTATGGTTTTGAGCTTGTGGGTAAGGGTGGATAGCTCCCATGCTTCTGAGGTGGATAACGCAAACCTGCAATCAATATCCATTTTGCAGTGTTATTGTTAAATGCCTTACAAACATTTTAGTATTTACACTACTTATAAAACAATTTAGATCTCTTTGTTATTAGTGTGTAAATCAATTACAATATACAAAAAATTTTAAGAAATGCGATAAACCTTTTATAGGATATACAGTATCTAAATTTAAGGATTTGCATGAGAATTGTAAATTAGGATGGAGTGGAAAAAGCCATACTCGTAACCCATGTTAGTGAAGCTAGAAATCTGAGATGCGCAGGCCACAATACTCCTGATAGTCCAATACACAGCAGTTGGAATATGGATCATGGCTGAGGCTAATGCTGGTACGTCCGTTGTGATATAAATGGATGGTAGATCTTTAAACTCAATGATACACCAAGTCACATCTAATATAGTCCTGATTAGATCATTAAGTGCATCGAACCGGGGTTTCAGTGGGACTGCGTGCTCAATGATGCCAGGCACTTGTTTCAGGATTGCCATTGCCTTGGCAAGTTGGTTTGTAGAGTAAATCTGTGCAAGAAGCCAGAATTCTCCATAGTTCAATCCAAATGCCGCTAGGGCCAGCACCAACTTAGCGTCCCATCCATAGTGTGATACCATGTTACATATTGCCACTGTGGTTTGGTGTGCATCTGTGCCACCCAAAGCCTTGTATGCAAGCTGAAAAAAATCCATTTATATACCGTTTCAGACAGTTTAAGGTAGATTTAGGGTCCGTTTGGATAGAACTTATTTTGCTGAAACTGAAAACTGAAAACACTGTAGCAAAATAATTTTTAAATATGTGAATAGTACTATAAGACTCATTTTTAATAAAAAAGTTACTAAAAAGTGATATTTGTATGTTCGTGAATAGTACATGAATGCACTATTCACGGTTGAAAAGTCAACCTTTGCGGCTACTGTTCATGAACAGTGCATGAACAGTATCCGCATTACTCCCTAAAATGCATGAAAAAAAAAGAAAAAAAAAAAAAAAGAAGAAAAGGGAAAACGCTGAAACGCAGACACACTGCATTTCAGCTGTACCCAAACGGGTACTTACAATTGTTTTATAGAACTATTGTTTTCAAAAACTTTAGGAAAAAAAAAAACTTTTAATTTCTATTATTATGTTGATGTAAATATAGATAGGGAAAGATTTTGTAATTGTGATTTGTTATAACCTCGCAGGCAATTCGGTCAATGGTATATGACAGAGCTTCCAGCATGGCAAGAAAACTCATATGGTGGGTCTTGTCATCAAAGCCTGAATCAAGGTATGTTTGGGAACCCTGTACAAAAACACAAGCAATAATTAGAAAATGAAAACAAAGAATATACAACTGGATGCTTTCAATTCAAATAAATTACATATATAGATTTCCAACCAAAAAATTACTTGTATACATACATACACACATATATATATATATATATATATATCTGTTGCATCATGCTTGATGGTGTGAACCCGCATATGTATAAACTTATAAATGAATGTTATAAAGATTATAAAAATATGATTGGTGTAACTTAAATAATGTAATAAATGAATACTTGTACCATTTTTTTTATTGGCAATACGTTAGTTTGTAAGGCTTATTTAATGTAGTAAAATCTGTAGTATTATACCATTGTTAAGAGGGTCTCTGGAGTAAGAGTGGCATGCCTAAGAATGTCCTCAACAAGGCGAAGAAGGGGTTTGACATCAAAGTCTCGGCCATCTGGAGTATGGGATCCCAGAATATGACTAACCAGCGCATTGTCATCAGACATTGTAAGCATGCTTCGGTCAACTCTGATCAGTTGGTGCGTAGCATTAGGTGTCAGCTTGCTGACTAGTGTGGATGGCTGCAAAGAACCCAGTGGGGTGGGTCGTTGCCAAGCCCCAAGATTGGTTTGTGGGTTCGGTTGCTGATAAGGAACAAGGCTGGTTTGTTGGTTGGATGGCTGAAATGGAACTTGTTTGGTTTGTGGGATTGGTTGCTGCAATGCATAATTGGTTTGCGGGGTTGGCTGCTGCAGTGCAAAATTGGCTTGTGGGTTGGGTTGCTGGTATGTTCCAGTTGGGTTGCTGGTTTGCTGCACAGAACCCAAGTTGGAAGTTGGCTGCAAAGGACCCAATTGTTGGCCAGGTTGCAACAATGGAGTAGCTTGTAATTGCACATTGCTAGTGATGTCGCGGAAGCCTGAAGAGAAACACACACGATGCTCTCTTGATGGAACAGAAACTAAACTGTTAGTTTCTGGTAGTAAACCTTGAATCCACGAGGGGTTTCCCTGAATCCACAAGGAGATAAAACTGGAATCCACCAGAAGAAAATTTGACAAAATTCTGTGTTTATTGATAATAGTCTATGAAAAACGTTTACAGACTTAGGGGCCTATTTAAGGGCTCCTTAAAACTTGACTGACAAGAAAATATAATCTAAATTAACTCCTAATTGATACCTAACCATAACAGGAATCAAATTTGACCTAAAAAGCATTAAATGCACCTAAAAACAAGGAAATAAATGCCCTAAACCTAAAATAACGAAAATTACAAAAAAATACCAAATATAAAGATTATAGAAATTAATTAGAATATTTGTCCTACAT